>NC_056737.1:1941330895-1941375895 GCF_019279795.1 Protopterus annectens | reverse complement strand
ACAGGAGTCGCTGTTTTATCAGGGCAAGCGACACAGCAACTGCACATAATATAACATTTGAAAAACAGAACTGATGTAGCAGAGCATTTCTTTGCAGAAAATATGATTGAATCCCAAAAACAATTGTTAGCAATTGTTGATCAATGCAGGGAAAACAATTCAAATGTCTGACATTTAGGAGTTTAGCTTTAGTAACAAAGGCAACTTAAATGAGAGAACTGAGATGCACTGATCTTAGTCTCCTCCAAGCATTCCACACAACATTTTTCCTCAAAAACAGAAGAAAAAAAGCTTTTATTTCATTGTTTTCTTGTTAAATACTTGTCTTAATACTGTTTATTTGTACTTTTGATCCATTTTTGCTTTTTTATCCTAAAAAGATACTGGTTGTAATTTCTGCCTGGTTTAGTGCTATAGTCTTATAGTTTTATTTGCAACAGTGCCAGTGCCACAATACACTGCAGGATCTGTGTCTCATCTATAGCATTTATACACGTTTTACTGCCTTTTTTCATAGCTACATTTACTTGTAATTCTCCACCTGGTCTGTGCTAAACTATTGCAGTAATAGTTGCAATACTGGCAGCATTGTCATTTTGCTGAAGGATAGGTGCTCATTCAACTGTTTATGCTACAATTCTGTTATAAAGATCAGTTGCTCTGTTTACTATTTGTCTGTTTAAAGCTGCACTTACTGTGTGTTCATTGTTTGGTACACTGCTAGAGCCTACCAGTTCCCCAATGTTGCATTAGAAATTGTTCTCCCTGCTGTATTCTTCTGTTTGTACAGGAAATTCACTCTTTCCCTGCCCCCACTGTAAAAAGGAAAATACTCCTATGCTTCCAGCCTACCTGGGACCCCAGGTGACAGAACTGTGATTTACTATATTATAGGACCTGTGTGAGAGAGACCCAACCAGCTTATAGGTGATTCCATTGCAAGACGTACAGGTGTACCTCTTACCAAGCTCAGTAAGGAAAGAGTGAAGGTTAGTTGCTTGTCTAGAGATAGGATCCACCAGATCTCTCTCTCACACACACACACACACACACACACACACACACACACACACACACACACACACACACACACATATACACACACACACATATACACACACACACACACACACACACACACACACACACACACACACACACACACACACACACACATGCACACGCACACAGGTTTGAAGCTGTCATAGTACATGTTGGTATCAATGGCTTGAGATGTACCTCCTTGGACTATAAGAGGAGATGCACCTCCTTGGACTACAAGATGACAGACATGATGGAACTCTCTGACTTCAAGCAGTTATGAGAATATATTTGAGTAGTATTTTGCCTTCTCCAAGAATGATGCCGCAATATGAGCAAAAAATAATTGACTTTAATAACTGGCTTAGATTTTGGTAACATTCTAAGGTAGTCAATATCTGTCAGCCTGGGTGGATATGTTCAACAAACCATGCTGCTTTGCCAGGGATGGCTTGTACCTGTCCCCTTTAGGTTTTTGGATACTGGCAAAGACATTCTTCACCTTTCATAGGCAATGCAAATCAAATAAAACAAGCAAAGGAAAACATGGAGGTGTTGCTAATCAATACTAGGAGCCCAAACCAGAAATTTCACTCCCTACAACTCTCTTCTCCCTGGAGGATGTAGATGTCTGTGTATCATCAGAGACATGGTTTAAAACAGTAGAGAATATTTCAGCTGTGCAGGGCTATAATGCCATCCACACTTTTAGACCAGCCACTATACAGGAGGAGAAAAGAGATGGCGGTGTCTCAGTCTTCATTCATGAGAGACTCACATCAAGGCTGACAAAGCAGCATAATGGTCAGCATACATTAGCTACTTATACAACCGCTATGAAAGCCACAACATCTATCTGCAAGAACTGGAGTCTCTCAGTATTAACCCCAATATAATTTCCCTAGGTGATTTTAACTGCCATGTATAGATTGAGAAGGCTACACTTCTGTAAGTGCATAAGCACAGAGATTCCTGGACTGTTAATATAAATGCATTGTAAAAAGTAGTCAGAGTACCCACTAGGGGTAACAACATTGTAGACCTTGTTCTTACAAATATTGGGGCACCTTAAACCATCCCTAGCGTATCATCGCCACTTGTTAGATCTGACTATAAAGCTGTCTCCTTCAAAATAAAATTGAAAACAGAGGCCCCACCACCTGTAGCATCTTTAGAAACTTTCATAGGACAAACTACTTACTTCTAAGTGATTTATTGTCAAGCTTCAAATCTCCACCAAACTCATAAAACTTAGCTGTATGTGTGGATTCATATACCACCAAACTATACCAGCATGTAAACAGTGGCACTGATTATGTGGCATCATACACCTCCAAACTATACCAGCATGTAAACCATGGCACTGATTATGTGGCATCATACACCTCCAAACTATACCAGCATGTAAACAGTGGCACTGATTATGTGGCATCATACACCTCCAAACTATACCAGCATGTAAACAGTGGCACTGATTATGTGGCATCATACACCTCCAAACTATACCAGCATGTAAACCGTGGCACTGATTATGTGGCATCATACACCTCCAAACTATACCAGCATGTAAACAGTGGCACTGATTATGTGGCATCATACACCTCCAAACTATACCAGCATGTAAACAGTGGCACTGATTATGTGGCATCATACACCTCCAAACTATACCAGCATGTAAACAGTGGCACTGATGCAGTTGTTCCTTGCAGAAGCAAGCACAGGACAAACCCCAGAAACAATCCCCCCTGGAGGAACTATAACATCTACAAGGTATACAATAAAAGGAAGAGAGTTTGGGCCAAGAAAAAGAAGAGTGCTACCCAAAATGATAGAGCTCTCATCATTAAATTAAACAGCTCAGGTGCGTTATTAAATCCACCAAAGCCAGATGCGAGGCAAAGATAGCCACATAAGCTAAAGAAAATCATAAAAACCTTTTTGGTTTCTGGATGAAAAGCGCTTCATTAAATGTGTTTTGGAATTTTAAACATAGAAAGTTGACAGAGCAATGCATTTTCCAAAGGGTATGAAGTCATAAACTCAAATGTCTCTCATTAATTAGTGACATCAATCTTCAATGAATTGCCAGAAAAAACACTACCATTTATTAGGAACAGACCAAAAATATGAGGCAAAAATCTGGACAGTTAAGAGTTATGCTCCTAACAACACTGTTCAACCTTAGCCTTCATATGAGTTTTGTACCAAGTGAATGGAGAACACCAACAGCTATTCCCCTGCATAAAGGAGGATCTTCTATGGACAAAGGCAATTATAGCCCCATAACTCTGACAAACCTCATATACAAAGTTGTGGAAAGAATTATCATGGAATTAATTAATAATGGCATAGGAACCTGCGAACGCTGGACCCATCTCAGTTTGGAGCCATCAAAGGCAAGTCATACTTATTCAACCTGGTGGAACTTTTTGAAAAAAAATCACCAAATCAATGGAGGAAGGCAAAACAGCACACACTGCCTGCCTCAACCTGGCCAAGGTTTTTGACATTGTTCCCACTTATGCATAGTAGAAAAACTAAATACATTAGGAGTAAACCACTGTGTCACCCACAGGTTCACCATCTGGCTCACAGATAGAATACAGGAGATAAAATTAGGGGAAGCAACCTATGTTAACAGACCAGTCAGCAGAGGAGTTCCCTGGGACTTGGTGCTGGGACGTCTCCTGTTTGGCATCCACTTCTCAGAAGTTAAAGCCAATACTAAAGGGCTCTGGCTGACTAACTTTGCAGATATCTGCAAGCTAGGAACAGTCATTAAATCTCAAAAAGACTTAGATATCCTGCAGAAGGCTTGCCCCAAACAAATAGCAGATGCCAGAATCATGAACTGAAAATAAATGCCAAATAATGCATTATTGTTTCCTTTGGGAAATTGTCTAACCCAGGGAGGTACCGCATTGGTAATACACCCCCAAGAAATTTGGGATCATATGTGGACAGTGAACTATCTTTCAACCAACATGTACCCATTTAGGTGAGGAAGTCCTTCTATATTTCTATATTGTGCAACTTCTAGATCCAAGGATGTCACTGTCCCCTTTTACTCATCCTTCATAAGGCAAGTGAATGAGTATAATGTCCCCTTTGGCATGCATCTGTCCAGGCACATACAACAGCTGGAATGCACACAGAGATACCTTACAAAAGAGGATAATATGCTTAAATAATTTGTCCTACATGGACTACCTCAAAGCCCTGTTGCTTTACTTACAGACTGCTAAGGGGTGACTTGTATCTGGCATTCAAGGAATCCAAATACCAATGAACCTATTATACATTAGCAGGTCAAATGGCATCAGAAATACCCAGTCCAGGGATATAAACCTTTTCTGCAACATCAAAAGAATTGTTTGGAGACACAAATATATCTCGCAGAGGATACCATAGTTCTGGAACAAACTCCCTTCTCACTTAAACAGAGCTCATTACTGTGCAAATTCAAGCACAACTTGGATCTATGGATGAGAAATAGGAAATTTATCCCAGGTCACCCACCTGTACTAATAATAGGCAGAGGTAGCTTCTAAGCGATTTTAACCCACAATTGTAGCAGTATACAATAGCACATGAATACAAAGCAGATTACCTAGGTTGGCAATTCCTTTTCTAAATGAATGGTGAATAAGGTGATTAGTTAATGTGCTACTGCAGTGTTTATATTTGGTGGTGGTGTGTGATATTAGAAAGGAAAAACAGTTTCACATAACGTAGTTAATAAATGTATAGTGTCTGCCAGCTGTTTTCTTTCTAGAAATGATTTTTAAACCTTATATTCTATTATTATCCTACCATTGTTCATTTATATGGAATTTTAAATTTACACATGCATAGTGACATCTGTGGCAGTGGAGAGTTTTATTACTGTCACCATTATGTGCTTACAATGGTGTATTTTATTTATTTACTTACTATTTGTTAACCAGGTAAGTGGACTGGTCTATTGACACTTTTCAGGCAGAACCCATGCTCAAAGGGCAGAAAATACAGCACAGTCTTTCCAATCAACAATAGTATATATATATATATATATATATATATATATATATATATATATATATAAAATGAGTATATTGCAAAATTCAGAACATAATGGTTAATATTTGATGTATATAGGGTAAGATTAAAAGATCCAGTCAGAGTCCATTGAGAGAAACAGAAAAATATATTCAAAACATAAGCTAAGATATGCATAAAATACAGTGCAATCATACATATAATACATACCTCCTATTCACATCTCAGATATGTGCGTATAAGATGCAACATTAAGAGGCTGAGAAAAGTTTGTTAAATCTACTCTATTACCCATGATATGGGGTGGTAGGTTATCAAAGCATTGTTGTGGCAGCAGTTGCAGGTGGATTCAGTAAAGACATGCTCTTTAGGTGCATCTTTGAAGCTTTTAATGGTTTCTAGATTCTTGATGTCAGTAGGAAGGTAGTTTCTGGTGTATTCAGATATCGATGCTTCAACTGTATGGAATACACCTGGCCCTGCATGTCTTATAACTGTTTCCAACTACAAAAAAGCCTAACTGCTCTTTCACAGAAACATATGTTTGACTCTCCAATCAACTCCCTTCCTCACTCATTCAAGTTTTCTTTTTTATTTCTATATCACATTTATCTGAAATGCTGTGGTGATGCTGCACGGAGACAATATACTGGCATTGTTTTTTTTGTTTTTATTTTTGGCAGCAGTTTACTAATAAATACATTTTCAGTCATTTTCAGTGACATTCGTCATTGGTATGCACAACACTTTGAATTGCAGTGTGTAGAGCAAATTTGGTTCTACATGAACAGATGAAGTGACTTGCAGCTGAAGGTTGTCACTCACTCACTTGTAAAAGAAATAAATTGCTTCTGCAGGTTGCTTAGGATTCACATTACCTTATCTCCATAGTCTATATTCACAGATGTTACTCTCTTCCTCATTTTAATGTTTTGCCAAAAGGTGTTAAAATTTAACCCTTCATTTTCAAGTCTTGTCAAGAGTAAATTATATAAAGACAACAGCAGCAAGTTGTAAAACTATACACATAGCATGTTTTATCCAGTTCATACAAAGATCAGTGTATACAGAGTAAAACTCTAATTGAATATATTAGTAGCACCAGATTTTCAAGTTACTATTTTTTGCATTAACAATTATTCTACACATGAATTTATCATTCCTGTTTATTGCATTAATGTTAATTAACATTTTCTCATCTACCAGTGTAAAAAAACTTCACATTATCAAATTGCAGCTCTTAGATTATAACTCTTGTTTGCCTAACATATTCCGGACTACAAAATAAAATTGAATGACTCATACCTGTATCAGTGGAGTGTTTAATCAGTGAATATAATGAAAATTAACTTGCTGACCCTTGAAAGAAACAGCTGTTTTTCTTACACAACAACACAAAACCTTAATTGACTCTCTCACCCTATAGAAATTCAAGTTTTTTAGCACAATTGGGAAGAAAGCAACCCTTGTGTATGAACTACCCACACACATATGCCAACTCATAATAGATCTGTTGCACATTATTAAACGATCTTAAATACTGATGCTTGTTCAATAAAGAAAATAATAGCTGTGCAGGTCTGAGATTTGCAATGGGTGTTGAATTTCACAGCTGTTCAAACAACTGAAACAATACATGAATAATTAGTATCCATATACAATTCTTACTGCTTTCATTTTAAGACTGACTTTAATGAAGAAGATATTTGTAAATATATGTATATATATATATATATATATATATATATATATATATATATATATATATATGTATATGTGTATGCTTTTGTGTGTGTTTGTATGTATGCATTCTGGTGCTGTGTTGTCTGATCATTTCGTTGAATTATAGCATATGCTTGCACCCCACATATGTCAAATGTATAATGTGTGGCATTGTTTGAAGAAGTCACCATTCTGCTTAAAAAATCTGTCATGTTGTACTGTCTGTGGTAGTTACCTTTCTTTTTAAAAAATGGCTGACATTTTATTTAGGTTTGCGATGACTGCACACCACAGAGTACTGCAGTGATATAGTATGTAGAGTATGGTATAGTATGGATTGTATATTTTTAAACAGAATGGTAACTACCACAGACAATACAACACTTACAGACATGGCAAATGTGGGGGAGTATTCAACTAAATAACAAAACAGCTTGCCTCAGAAAGCCCATATATATATAAATATATATATATATATATATATATATATATATATATATATATGTGTGTGTGTGTGTGTGTGTGTGTGTGTGTGTGTGTGTGTGTGTGTGTTTACACACACACACACACACACACACATGTATATGTAAATGCATGTACATATACATATATGTATATATTTCCATGCATCTTTCTCATTTTAAAGTAATCATAACAATAATAGCAGTTTTAGTGCTAAATGCAATCTACATAATACATTTATTTTATATTAAATACTATAAACCAAGAGGCATTTGTACAAATGTTACCATTTATTTTCAAAAAACAGTGTTAATGCTAAATACAATTTGCTCCATTGATTAACATTTGGCTGAATAGCTGGAATCAGTCTAGGGAGATCCAGTATCTGCCATTGTGGGATGGGATGCTTGACAATCAAAACTGCTTTGCTATGGAGGGATTGCACCTCTAATACCAAGGCTTCTATATACTGACGAAAGCCCCTACTGCCCCCATAGTGCTGTATTTAGGCAAGGATTAGCTAATGGACCTCCCAGCCTAACTAGAAAAACAAATCAAGCACAAGGATACATCTAGGTGGCTCTGCTCAGTGCTAGGAGTTTAAATAACATGTTATCTGACCTTGAGACCCTCCAGCATTTGGAACACATTTGTGGGTGTGTCATTACCGAAACTTGGTTTAAATGCTCAGGGACCACTCCCTCTATATCTGGGCTCTGTGCATACTGTGCCTTCAGACCCAAAAGGAGCGTTGGTGGCATATCCCTTTATAATAGAGACCACATTACCTAGAGGCAGATTCAGAAAGACCCAAAAACAGAACTTATTGAGTTCTAAATTGCACTAAATAAGATCAATTCTCATTTTATAGCTTGCTACACAATCCCCAACTAAGTCATCTGAAAACTATGTTAATATTCTGGATGACTTCAATTACCTAATGATTAACTGGGAAACCTAAACCACAAATGTAAAATATGCTCATGTCTTCTTAGACTTCATAAACTAGAATTCCTTTGACCAAATTGCCAAAGTCCTTCTAGAGGTCAAAATATCCTTGACTTGGTCCTTAGAAATATAGCCTCTATATGTACAATTTCCCTGTTATTCCCTTCACTGGGTATGTCCAGTCACTTGGATGGTGCAGTGGTGCAGCAGTAGCATTGTTGCCTCAGAGCAAGAGGTTCTCTGGTTCAATTCTTGGCTGGGGTTCCTTCTGTGTGGAGTCTGCATGTCCTCCCTGCATTCGTGTGGGTTTCCTCCCATGTTACAAAGACATGCATCTGCAGCATTTCTCCCCGGGCCTCCGCTGAAAATTGGCTTTGTTCCAAGTCGGACTTTCCCAGTTAACAAATGTTAAATAAATAAATAAAATAAACAAACTGGTAAACTTTTCCATCAAATTCTTGGAACCTTCAGATGCAAATATTACTAAATTCAAAGACATCAAGCATACAACCCTTCTGAAATTCTATGCTGAGGTTTCCAAATTCACATATAACTGTATTACCCAATATGTTAAAGTGGCAAGTGCTTATGCAGACAAATTATATTCTCTCAAAACAACTGGAAAATTTAAGAGCAAACTAGCATGGTGGTCTACAAGCATAAATAAACTTTACAGTAAAAGAAAAACAAAATTCTGAAAATAAAAAAAAAAATCTTAAAATGTACAGCAAAACTAAAGTTCATCACATTAAGAATAACATCAAAAGGTTATCAAAGGAAATGGAAAAGTTCCTCAGAAAAACAAAAGCACCCCTTGAACTTAGACTAGCATTTGAAGCTAAAGACAACCCCAAATCCTTATTTAGTGACATCAGAAAGATAAAGAATAACATTCAGCATTGCTTAGAGCTCATTCAAACAGGAATCACCCACTCAGATCCAGTGGATATTTTTATGTGTGCACTTTATTACAACACCATGCTAGAACAATCATTAATACAAACAGGAAGAGATCTTGATACAAACATATTATTTACGGAAAATTCAGAAGTCCCACCAGTTATCATTATCTGCAGTGGCTCTACCTTTACTGAGTCCATTCTGGCCTCTCTGAATTAATGAGGGCAGTAGTTTATCCAACCTGGATGCAGGAATCTTAGCAAATATTTTCAAATCTACATTGATGAGAGAAATTGGTCTAAAATCACCCAGTTCAAGGCTACCCTCTTTTCTTCCTTAGAATAATGCTTAATAAGCCCTGGTTGCTTGCTAGCTGAATTGGTAACAACCCAGACATTAGGTGAAATGTAAACTTGGGTTAGCAGTTAAGAGGGGTATGAACCCACAGATCATCAGGTAGGCTATACATAGATGCAAACAGAAATACCTCTACATCCAAAATCTGTGTTCTGGCTGTAGAGGGATTGATAGTACAGTGTAAAAGCTTTCCTCAGTCTGAAGTCATCTGAAATAGGGACACCCTCAGGGCTATAAACCTGGGAGACAAGCATCTGGGGAGTTCATTGGTGGTAGAACCAGAAATATATATCTAGGGCTGCCTTCTCATTTCACCTACCAGTATTGACCATTCCTCCTAAGCTCTGTTCTGTATTTTAGGTTTATAATACATGTATCTCCACTGACAACTATTCTCCAACTTCAGGAAGAAAACATGGCCTGCTTGTACAATATCGTGCTTTACCTGCCTCATTTGTCTAAACTTACTGTGGATGGTTTCACATTTCTCCCTTTCTGCCTTCCTTCTCACTCTAGAATACATTCCCTAATTGCTGCTTTGCACCCTGCTCACCATACTCTCTCAGAAGCTGTCTCCTCAATATTGATATATGTAAATACACACACACACACACACACACATACACACACACACACACACACACACACACACATATATTTACATACATATATGCAAACATTTTTTATATATATATATATATATATAAACACACACATATATAGAGAGAGATATATATGTGTGTGTGTGTGTGTGTGTGTGTGTGTGTGTGTGTGTGTGTGTGTGTGTGTGTGTGTGTGTGTGTGTATGTATAGCTATACATAGATATATAGATATAGTTATAGATATAGTGATATATACACATACACATATATGTATATATGTATATTACAAGTCATTCAGACACTCCTTAGGTAAAGATAAATAGGAAAGCACAGATTTCCTGACTAAACAAATGGAAAGTACCTCACTTGACTTTCCAAAATAAAAATTCCACAACAATATGCAATATTTATAGTACCCTCCTTCAGGTTTAAAGCCCTTAAAGGTAAGTTCCCACACAGATTTAGATTTATACAGTCCCTTCAGGAAACAGGTTGTTTAACAAGTCACAGTATCTCCACCTGAACTTGCCTCAGTCTAAATTTACCATCAGTCCTAAATGAGGCATCCAACTCCAGAAGCAAGGATTCTTCAGTCAGAGTCCTTGATCTGACTTACAGTTAACCTTCTGCTGAGGAACCAACTTATTGATTTTACCTTCAAGTCTGCATCATTTTACATGTCCCTATATTTGTAACTAACTTCTCATTGCTGTGGATAATACAGTTATGTAGCTGTGTAATTCATGTGAGAATTGGAAGATAAAGATACCACACACAGTTAAAGCTATACTCCACATTTCACATACACAAACTGTCAGAATTACCTTCCTTCCAGCAGAACACTGGCCCATTAGCTTTCCTACCAGCTAGTCCAGCTCTATGTGTAACATTGTATTGGGATGACTGGAGGGATGGTGCCCAGTGGCATCATTTTATATTACTATTTTTCTGTTGACTTAACTATTGTAACAGGCCACTAGGCTGAAATGCTTACTTAATAGGTAACTCTTCAAAGAATAAAATCCCACACCACAGCCAAGTGCCCACTTTCTGTAACTAAGTATTTTTTCTCAGCATTGATTAACTTTTTACTTATATAACACACAGGGCAATCCTTATGTTGAAAATCTTGGGACAAACCTAATCCTAAACCTACCTCTGATACATCCACATGCAAGGTAATTTCCTTAGAGTAAAGTCAGGAGTTACTAACAATGACATAACATTCTTTTCAGTTCCTTAAATACTCCATCTACTGCAGAAGAGCATTGCAGCGTATCATGATTGATCTCTGAAAGACTGCTGGAGCTGCATGTAGGTCAAATGGCAAAACTCTATATTGAAATACACTTTCAGAGATTACCAATGTTTTTTCTAATTTAGCAGAGGGGAGAAAACCATATCTGCCTATAGCAATTCATTCAATTTAGTATTGTCAAGCATCCGGCCTTTCTCAGATTTGCTATTAGTGCATTGATTGTGGGCATGGGATAGCTATCAAGCTTTGAAATTTTATTCAATTTCCTAAAGTCATTGAAGAATCTTCTAGTTCTTAAGAACTAACAATGTTGGACTACTCCATTCTACTTTGTGACCCTTCTGACATTCCTAGTTTGATCTTCTATGGAAATTTGTCCCTTACTATTTGTTTTTACGAAAAGGCAGAGACTAGCTTTCATTCCAGGAGTTGAGTCTATGTTACATTCTATCAATTTACGTCTTCCTGGTTGGTCTGCAAATACTCCTTTATTTATTATTAAAAATGGTTCTATTTCTAAGCCATTCCAGTGGTATAGAGGGACAAAAACTTGACTATGGTCCAGCTGACCAGGGTTTTATTAGCAGTCTGGGAAACTGACAGAGCAGCAGGTAAGGACTGGCATGCCCATCCTGGGGATAAGGCACTTGTTGGTAATGCTCTCTAAGGAGTGGTATGGTCCAAAGAAGGGACTTGCCCTCAGACCTAAGCAATGAGCTTGGGGAAGGGGGAGAAAGTAGGTAGGGCATACAAAAAAGAAAAAGATGCAAGCACAGATGGTCGAGCCCCTAGGACACCATTAAGATCCATGACAATGCCCAGCAACACCAAAGGAAGTCCAGGGTGGGTAGTATGATGTCTGGTATACCTGCTGTGGATGGATGGATGTGGGACACTGGGGACCAGGCTGGTAAAAATTATGTTAGTGAGAACCAAAAAATAAAAAAAAAATAAAAAAACAATAATTGCTCTATTTCCTGCGTTTGTACATTTGGCAAGGATTCATCTCACTGTACTTCAGGTAGAGATCTATCTCTCATGTACGAATTTCAGTTTTCAGGCTAACCACATAACTTTGTACTCCTTTCCATGATTTTAGTACATTAATGAGATAAATTTGCTTTGTCTTGCTCTTTTCTTATTGTCTAACTTTGTAGCTCGCTGAATGTATTCTTTTGGTGACCTCAAATGTACCTTGCCCCTTAACCATAAACATGTTCTCAGTGGAGAACATGTTTATGGTTAATACCTAATAGCTTATCTCTTGGGTTGAATTCTCTAAGTCAAACATACTTATTATAAGCTTGTTATTGCACCTTTTCAGCTTTCTACATGTGTTTCTTTATTAAAGATGTGGCTAACTTTAGCCTATTGTATAAACTAATGTAAGGCTCTATTCCAGTTTTAAATTGTGACATTTCTTCTTTCCTATCCTTTTTATTAATATCAGGTAGGATGCCTGCCATTTAAGAATTCAAATGCGATGAATGATGAAGATTGTGTCTCTTCTCTTTCTCTAAACAGCAAGTAGTAAAAAGCTGGTCCCAGTGTCTACCATCTGCATCAATTACTTTTCTTAGCATGACTTTTACTATTTTACTGACTCTCTACCAAGCCATCAGTCTGTAGTTGGTACACTGATGTTTTTAATTGCTTAACCTTAAAGTAGTGGCACAACTGATGCAATATGATTGGCATAAAGGGTATGCCTTGGTCAGTAGGTACCTCATTAAAGATATCCACTCTGAAGAATCACAGTACACTTCCTCTGATAACAGCTTTAATATTAGCCTTGTGAAATGGCACAGCTTCAAGAAATGTTATAGCATAGCCTATTATTAGTAGTATATGCAGATATCCTTTTCTAGATTTTATTAGTTGCATCACAATATGGGCGGCCACGGTGGTGCAGCGGTTAGTGTTGCCACCTCACAGCAAGAGGTTCTCTGGTTCAATTCTTGGCTGGGGTGCCTTCTGTGCGGAGTCTGCATGTTCTCTCTGTGGTTGCATGGGTTTCCTCCGGATGCTCCTGTTTCCTCCCACATCCCAAAGACATGCTGTAGGTGGATTGGACACTCTAAATTGGCCCTAGGTGTGAGTATGTGCATGTGTGTGCCTTCTGTGGAAGGTTGGGCACCGGGCTGGCAACTCGACACTGTAAAACTCCACTGCCAATCATGAGCAGCTAGATGATCTGCTGTGGTGACCCCTAACCGGGAAAAGCCGAAAGAAGAAGACGACTAGTGGCCTCACAATGTCCATAGCAATGCATTCAAAGGGCAATTTTTTAAATAGGTCCTGGAATCAATTAACTCTTAAATCCAGGATGGGGAGCAATTTTCTGAAATTCCATACAAGAAGCACATACTTTTTTTATTCTTTCATGTCCATGCCCAATAAAATATGGCAAACATTCTTGCCTTAGTTTTGTGCATCCCCCAGTGATCTCCTAGCAAATATCTATGTGAGAACTTCAGGGACCCTGTAAGGTTTTGGTAATAACAGGTGTTGTATAATTTACTTTCTCTCTCTTTATTTATCCTATATAACAGATCATCTTTTAACTCAAAATAAAGCTAAGAAGTAATTGAAAGTCATGTTAACTATTTTCCCTACAACTTTGGTTATATTCTTCCTTGCCCTGCTTAAAGTATTATATTCACATTATGCTTTTTAAAAGTTTACGTGGCATACCTACAAGTCTATTAATTCAGGGTTATCTTCTCCACGGATTTATCCTGAGTTGGAGGTTACAGTCTACCAAAAATACTGCAGCTTCTTGTATGTTTTCCCCTTAAAATGGTAGTTCTGGACAAAAATCTCCTTCTGCTTTATCTCTTTGACTATATGACCCTTACATTTTCTGACTCTGTTGGGCAGAAACAATTTCAGAACTCTGCATTTTATTGCCTACTTCACTTTCAGCACTCACTACCATTTCTTTTTCTGAAGGTCCTCACTTAAGTGTTGATCTTCTAGTTCTGTTTTTGTACTACCACTTTTTCTAAGTGTCTGTACAGACATCTTCCCTGTGTTGATTTTCACTTCAGAGTTTTCTATCAGTTGTCCTTCAGTTCCTCTGCTGACATCTCTTATAGTATTGAGACTCTGTTGTACATCTTTGGAGAAGGTTTATGATAACATACAGGATCTGTTTTACTGTCTAAACACAACCAGCTTCTAGCCCTCTTTGCAGCTTCATGCTAATTTCATTCTCCTGGGTTTGATTCTTGGTCAGTATAGATTTATAAGTTCATAGGTAAGTACTAGAGTAGCAGCCATTGTGGACCATTTTAAACCTTGTCATTTTCCCTCAGTGAGAATCAAACCCCATTCCTCATGTTTGTAAGGTAAATACCTTAACCATTATGCCAACTCACAACTCAAAAAGTATAACCAAACAATGACAAAAGGTGAGAATCAAACCTTCAACCTTGTGTCTGTAGGGTAAACTCTTTAACCATTATGTCACTCTCACTATCCTGCCCTCCTCCCATTCTTATACTGAATAAGATTATGAATGTTCCTTTAAGTCTTTCTTATCAGGTGTATGGGACTGCCATAACACACCTATAGGTGTTTGCTCCTCCCACATATTGCACAACACCTTAAAATGGGGAACACTTTCTCTGTTATGACTTCATGAGTCAAGTGAGAAGCCACAGCTATAGGATACAAAATACATCCTAGAACCATTTAAATTTATACGTGTGAGGAGCTACTCCTTTTTATAACCATGAACAACTATTATCTTTACAGTGAACACTTATTTCCACCTAAGATTGTTATTATTCTTATGCTTACACAAGGATGATCTTGCTTCCAAAATCCAGTAAAGCTTGAACATCTTTCCCTTCCAAAAATATAGCGTGCTTTACTAGCTTGGTTGCAGTGCAATGACATAATGCCAACTCAATAATATTCAGTTTAGTTTTATCATATTCCATAGGAACAGTTTTATATGTAGCATGGATATCAATTTTTACATTACTAGTAGCATTCCCTTCAGCACTACTGGAACAGATTATGTCTATGTGACCCATCCTTTCTCAATGGACAGAATTCATGTCATTACTTGCTACTTTTTGTTTCACATGAGCTTTCATATTCTTATGCAACATTTGATACAGAAGCAGGCAATTTAGATGTTCTTTGTCTCCCATTGCTGCAGTCCTGACATATGGGTATTCCGCTGTCCACCATCGGCCCGAATACCAAAGGGCTAGAACCGGCGTCGGTCATCGGCGCCCGAGACTGACGTCAGTACGTGTCAGTACAAATGCGCATGACCGACGCCATAACCTCAGTCTTTCTTGCCGCATGGTCCTAAGCAGAAGCAGAATTTGCAAGTGCCGTTCGGCGTTCTGGAATTGTCGGTTTTTGAGTTTCAGACCGGAGACCAAGTTGGGCTAAGTACCCCGTTGGGGACACTTTTGTCTTTTTCTTGCCTCAGTATTGACGGATGTCAGAAAAAGTTAATAACTGTATTTCTTGTGGGAAACAGATTCCTCATAGGGATTACCATTCACTCTGCATTCCTTGTTTAGGGCCTGAGCACGACGTTGTTGGGTGTCGCTTTTGTGCTACTTTTAACAAGCGTACTATTAAACGTCGGTTGGACTGTGCTTGGCTGGTGTTTGGTAAACGTTGTAATTATAACATGCCGTCGGATTCTCCAACGACTGGTTCTTCTAGAAACGCAAAGAAAAGTCTTTGCGGTCCAAACAGGATGAGGCGTCCACTCCGGACGCCGGTTCTGTAGTACCACTGGCTACTTCAGCGGCTCCTTCTGAAAGTTTACCTGAGTCTCAAGGGGAGCCTTTGTTACTGCAGGAAGTGGCTTCTCCTGTGTTAGGCCAGGCTGAGGGTGCTACTCTGATGTCAGTGGTTCCCTCCCCTCATAGGGTAGTTAGGCCTCCTCCTTCTCAAAGCAGAGCCCATTCTAAGTCTAAGTCTGCCCCTGCTGGTGCTAGTCCCCAGGGTCCAGCTCCTAGGAAGCACATGTTAAAGATGGCTGAAGATTTGATTACTTTAATTAGGGGTTCTATGCCCCCCCCTGTAAAGAGGCCCAGGGTAGAGACAGAGTTGGAGGGTTTGGTTCAGTCTTCCAATGAGTCAGATTCCTCTGTAGAAGAACTTCAGGATTTCCCTCCTTATTCTGATTCGGAGGCTGAGGACTCTACTCCCTCTGCGTCCCCTCCAGAAGATTTTTCTTTCTCTGAGACTTTGCATTCCATGAGGGAACATTTCAAATGGGAGGGCCAGGATTATTCTGATTCTCGTAAAAGACTAAGAGAATTCTTGTTTTTGCCTCAGCATAGGCCCTTGTCTATTCCCCCTGTACTGGATGTTGTTCAGGATGTGTTTTCTGAGGCTGCCCTTAACCCAGATTCTCTGCCTCCTGCCCCGGTTAAACCAGATAGATACTACAGGGTTCCGGAAGCTCACAAGTACTTATATAAGAGTCCTAGGGCTGATCCAGAAACTATTACTCAAGGCCCCAAAGGGGTTAGGGCTTCTGTGGTTAGGAATCCAGTTCCTCTGGACAAGGATGCTAGGGCCCTGGATAGGTGGGGTAAAAAACTGTATACTTCTTTGACTTTGGCTATGAGAGCTTTAAATTGTCAGTTTCATATGCTCCGGTATCAAAATTATTTGCTGGGCCAATTGAAATGTAAAGTAGATGCTTTAGCTGAAGGTATTGAATGTAAGGAGCTTCAGGATTTAGTGCATGCTTCAGACCAAGTTGGTAAGCATTCTTTGCAGTGTGGTTTTGATGCTTTACAGGCTTCTTCCAGGGTGGCTGCTACTAGTTCAGTTATTCGTAGGCATGCTTGGCTTAAAGATCAGACCTTGTCAGAGCATGTTAAGGCTCGAATTATGGATGCTCCTCTACAATCTGATGTTCTTTTGGCCCTCCAGTAGAATCAGTTTTGAAAAAATGGAGGAAAAAGCTAAGTCTATGCAGACAGTTAAGGATTTTTACAGGTTCAGCCCCTAAGTTCAGTAGGAATTGGCCTGCTAAGGGATGGTCTTTCCCTCTTGGATTATCAATCTAGGGGCAGGTCGAGGTGAGGTAGAGGTAGGGCTTCCTCTCAGGGCCCTGTTACTTCTAGGTCTTTGAGTTCTTCTACCCCTTCTGCTGGGGAGGGCAGGGGTCAGTCCTTTGAAACAGACCCAATGACCCGTGTCTTCAGCTGCCGGACTCTGCCTTGCTGGCAGCCCCTCTAGGAGGAAAACTGAGACTTTTCAAAAGGAATTGGCATTTGGTTACCCAAGACAAATGGGTATTGGACATAATAAATCGAGACTACAAATTTTATTTTCACACATTCCCTCCTTTCAAAGGTATGCCGGATGTGCCTCGTCAGCAAAGACTGGAAGCACAGACTCAAATTTCTTCTCTGCTTCAGTTGGAAGCAATACAGGCAGTACCGTCTGCAGAAAGAGGCACAGGGTTTTATTCCCGTCTTTTCTTAGAGCCAAAGAAAGGAAATACTTGGAGACCAATTCTGGACTTGTCCATTCTAAATACCTTTCTGGAAATTCCAAAATTCAAGATGTTAACACTGCAACAGCTGTTACCTATGCTGGGCAAAGATCACTGGATGGTGACTCTGGATCTCAAAGAGGCCTATCTTCACATTCCTATCAGGCCCAGTTGCAGGAAATTCCTGAGATTTTGGAATGGGAATTTGCATTATCAGTTCTCTGCATTGCTCTTTGGCTTGTCTACTGCGCCCAGGGTATTCACAAAAGTCCTGGCTCCAGTAATAGCTTTTCTCAGGCTACAAGGAATTCAAATGTATCCTTATCTGGACGACTGTTTGATTCTGGCTCAAGGCAAGCACGAACTTCTTCAACATCTGCAGTATGTAATGACAGTTTTAAGATGCCTAGGGTATTATGTGAATGAAATAAAGTCCAGTCTAGTACCCTCACAAGAGATGTGTTTTCTGGGTGTGAAACTGAATACAGCTGCTCAGATGGCATTTCTTACCCCGGACAAACAAAGGAATCTTCACCTATACTTCCAACAGCTATCAGTAATGTCCAGGCTGACTGCAAGGACAGTCCTTCAAGCCTTGGGGTTCATGGCATCTTGCATTCTAGTACTTCCCAATGCCAAACTGCATATGAGGAAGCTACAATGGTATCTCAAAAGCATTTGGACTCAACACTGCCACGATTTGGACACTATCATTCGGATTCTACCTTGCATTCAGAGAGAATTTCTGTGGTGGGCTCAGGAATGTCACCTAAACAAGGGGCTCTCTGTGACCCAACCAGAGGCAAGTCAGATATTAACGACAGATGCCTCGGAGTCAGCCTGGGGAGCTCATTTCAGAGGAAAATGGATTCAAGACCTTTGGGCCCCAGAGCTACTTCACTTGCATATCAACATGAAAGAGATGCTGGCAGTTCAATTTGCTTTGGAAGGATTCAACAGCCTACTTCAACCAGGACTGGTGTTGCTTCGAACAGACAACACGACTGTCATGTGGTACATCAACAAGCAAGGGGAACTCATTCGTACCCTCTTTGCAGACAAGCAATGCTGTTATGGGAAACTGCTTTGAATCTGCACATCACTCTTCGAGCACAGTTTCTGCCAGGAGCACAAAATTCGTTAGCAGATGTTCTGAGCAGACAGATTGTGGATCCTCACGAATGGAAATTGGACCCTCAGGTATTTCTTCAGTTGACAATGGCTTGGGAACTCCGGACATAGATCTGTTCGCTTCTCCTCTGAATTTCCAACTGCCACTGTTTTGCACAAGGCTATTTCATCCAAAAGCCTGGAAAATAGATGCACTATCCTTCAGTTGGAGCAACCTTCACGTGTATGCTTTTCCTCCTTTGCCTCTTCTTCCAAAGGTGCTGTTGAAAGTCAGGAGGGACAAACCTTGCATGATCCTTATAGCACCGGATTGGCCTCGTCAGCATTGGTACCCTCTGTTGAGGAGCTTAATTCATGTACCACCTTGGCCATTACCACAGATTCCTCACTTATTGTCTCAGGAAAACAATCATTTTCTCAATGTCAGGGTGCAATCCCTACACCTGACAGCCTGGCGCATTCTGTTTTAGAGAAGGAGGACCTTCAGCTCCCTCAACAAGTTTTGGATGTTATTTTGGAAGCCAGGCGTCCTAGTACTAGTTTATGCTGGTAAATGGAAGAGATTTTTTCTTTGGAGTTCAGCTAAAGGCTTTGATGTCGAATTGCCTAATTTGAGTTGTACATTGCAATATTTGACTATTTTATTGGACAAGGGTTTGTCCTTCTCTTATGTAAAATTGCATGCTGCAGCTATTTCTGCTCACTATGATTGTGACCCTCCTTTATTTTCACATCCATTGGTTAAACAGTTTCTTAGAGGGGCAAAGAATATCAGACCCCCATGGAGGGCTCCTACTCCTACCTGGGATCTTAATTTTGTTTTGGAAAAGCTGACTCTGCCTCCTTCTGAACCTGCAGCTACAGCTGAATTGCAGTTGTTGTCCTGGAAGACTGCTTTTTTATTGGCTGTTACTTCTGCTAGAAGGGTATCTGAATTACAGGCCCTCATGGCAGTGGAACCTTTTCTGATTTTTCACAATGACAGAGTTTCCTTACGTACTAATCCTACTTTTCTGCCTAAAGTGATTTCTAATGTGGCATTGAACCAATCTATACATTTGCCTACTTTTTATGCTAACCCCCAAAATGAAGGGGAAAAAGTTTTGCATTCTTTGGATGTACATAGGCAGTTGCGGTATTATTTGAGCAGAACCAAAGAGTTCAGAAGATCTCAACAATTATTTGTTTCTTTTGCTTTGACTTCACGAGGGAAAGCTGTCTCGAAACAAACTATTTCCAAGTGGATTGGCCATTGTATTGCTTTTTGTTACTCTCATCATGGAGAGGATGTTCCGGCTGGGATCAGGCCTCATTCTACTAGGGCTACGGCCACTTCTACTGCTTTTTTGAGAGGGGTAGCTACTAAAGACATTCTAGAAGCAGCTACTTGGAGTTCTGTACATACCTTTACAAAGCATTATCATTTACCTCTTTATTCTAGGTCTAGGGCTGGGTTTGCCACTGCAATCTTACAGGGCATGTCTGCAGCTCCTAATGCTATTTAGTTGACCAGCCTCCCTTTTTTCCGTTGCTCTGGGATTCTACCCATATGTCAGGACTGCAGCAATGGGAGACGAAGAACATAGTACAGTTTTGTACCTACCATAAATGTAGATGTTCGAGGATCTCCATTGCTGCAGTCCAATTTTCCCTCCCTCCTTCCCCCTTTTTCTTTTTAGGTTGGGGTTTGGGTGGTGTTTTTTGCATTCTGACGTCTGAGGCAAGAAAGACTGAGGTTATGGCGTCGGTGATGCGCATTTGTACTGACACGTACTGACGTCAGTCTCGGGCGCCGATGACCGACACCGGTTCTAGCCCTTTGGTATTCGGGCCGATGGTGGACAGCGGAATACCCATATGTCAGGACTGCAGCAATGGAGATCCTCGAACATCTACATTTATGGTAGGTACAAAACTGTACTTTTTAAATAATGCATCACTAACAAGCAATCTTCTAAAATTACTAACCTGTCAAAGTTCTTAAGATTATTTCAAACACCCACATTTACATACATCTAGATAACGTACTTTTAAATCTGTCCAGTACTAGAATTTCTAACAGTTTCACTTTCTTGTTATGAACAAGTTCTATTTACAGCTTTAAGATATTGTTTTAAGTCATACATCAGAGCACTTACCAGGTTGCCAACATTAAAATTCCAGCTGTAAAATCTTGTGGTGTGCACCCAGATGTTATCCCAGCACTGGCTAACAGTTCTTTTTTTAAGTTTTTCATAGTCAGTGTAATCAGCACCCCCCCAGCACACCTCCACATAGGTATTTAATGTTTCACCTGTTAACTAGGATGAAAGCATTTTGATCCATTTATACCTGTCACATTTTGCCTGCATGGCATGCCTTTGACATCTCATTAAATATGACTATATCATCTTCATTGCTTAATTTTTTTAAGGAAGAAACTGTTATGAGGGTAATAATCACATTTACTAGACACATTAACTATTGTTGTGACAGCACTTGCTTCTGTTTGGTCTCCACTTTTGCAACTAAAATAGGTATCAGCAACTCCTCCTTAGAGATGGGTGCAGCATGAAACACATTAAGAAACAGATGTCACTCTGAGAAACAAAGCCAGCAGCCAAATGAGTCTCTTAGGAAAATTGAGCTCTAACAGTTCCATCACCTTCAGCAAATTATAGAGGATAATTAGCTAAGGGCTTAATAAGGAAGGAAAGTGAGAGAGAAAAAAAAACAAAGGGGAGACTGGAACCAGTGAGGATTATTTGGAGAAGCAGTGTTACATTTCAGATCTGGGAAGTTTCTAATGAAGGCTTAAAACCTCAGCTGTACCAGAAACTTATCCCATGGGAGCCAGACAGAAAGCTGTTAGTGACATTTTTGAAATGTAGTAGTTACAAAAGCTGTTACAATTGAAGGTTAACATAAACAAAGCTTTGAAATATTCAGTAATTTGGAAAAATAGACAAGTCTGAACTATTAGAAGAAGGACAGGACTGTGAACTTAATAAGACAAAGAAATTTGTTTCCTTTCACATTCCATCTTATGAAACTATACCTTCTGCATTGCTCTGAAAAAAACTCTTATGATAAGTTAAGTAAAATATATTATTACTCTACAATTGAATATCTGATAAATGGTTGAGGTAGATGTGTGTAAGTTGTGTTACTGACTTAGATAATAATTTCCCCAAAACATTGACCAGAAAAGGATAAAACATCACAATAAATACAAATTGGTAAACAGTATCTGTGCAGTGGAGTTTTTAGGGGGTTGTAATGGCGTCTATATTACATAATCAAACTTTTAAAAGTTTGAAAGTCATATGGTCGACACCATATGATCGAACTTTTAAAAGTTGTAAATGTAATAAAAAATAAATAAACCAACGAAAAAACTACCCCCACACCCCCCGCTCTTTAAATATACCAATTCCAAGATCGCACTACAGTGCAGAAAAGGGAAATCTTCCCATTTTGCACTGTATGGAGATCTCCGTTGAAACATTCAAACTTTTAAAAGTTCAGTCATATGGTGTCGACCATATGACGTTCGAACTTTTAAGAGTTTGACAATGTGATATAGACCCTTGTAATGTAGGTGGTGAGTGAATTTGGCTATGGAGGCTATAGGATAGGAATTGTCTTAGTTTAACTGTTAATGGATATCTATATCTATATCTATATCTATCTATCTATATGTATATACATATATATATATATATATATATATATATATATATATATATATATATATATATGTATAGTTTACTATCAAAATATCGACTTTCAGAAAAATGAACGTTCGATATTGTGACGCCCGTGCACTGGCCCAGTAATCAAGGAGCCTCAATCCTCACCACTAGCACCAGTGAGGAGTGTGCACATTGGGAGGATATCAAGTACACACACAGTAAAGTACAATTTCACTTAACACCACACAGAGATCACAGTCAGTCTGGGGCTGGTTTCTCCCTTTCTCTCCAGATCTCCAATAAGACTCCCCACTGGCACAGCTATAGGGCACAGATCTCAGCCTAGTGGTCAAGCCAAAACCTCCAGCACCCTTTCTGTCCAACCAATGCTTCATGTCCCTGCCCAAGTAGCTGACACACACACACACACACACACACACACACACACACACACACACACACACACACTTTAAGATTTGATTGATATACAAGCACAAAGACACTCCTGGGGAAGGCTGGCACAGGTTCTCCAGCTATGTCCCCTTCTTGCCAGACTATAAGGTAGAAATCATTGCCACTAACCACTATTATCAGCTACTAATAAGGCCCTTCCCAAAGGATGACCAATTACACTGTGTAATATTACTGTTATCCAAATAGTAAGTGTGACCTAGGGCTAAGGCTACTCTGGAGTGGCTTAGTACAGTATCACCAAATACATGCAAGTACTCTAGAGCTTAAATTATCTCTACACAAAACAGCCACACTTGAAAGGCTTAAAATATTTAATAATAAATAATAAAAACACAAGACAATATTTATCAATTCAACACAATGACATGAGAGTTCAGAGATCACAGAAAAATGCTTAAAACAATATTGCAGGCTTATCTGACATAAATATAGAAAACAGCTAGACTAATCTGCCTAAATTCCTATCTAACTCTAAGAGAAATACTAAGTTCTAAATAACTACTTACATACAGAGCAAGCAAGTGCTGGTGAGTGGATGTTCTTACTAGATCCAGATACAAAATGCTCAATCTTTCTCTCTGAGAAAGTCTTAAATTGATAATACCCAGTACTGCTGAGTCATTTCACATTACATCATTTTTATCACTTCTCTTTTAGTTCCCAGGCTAACAGGAACTCAAAATTTACATTTCTTCTAAGTTGCACCTGGCCAGGAAGCCACAGCAATAAAAGACACTTTTACATGTAAAACCTAGCAATTATCTCTGTCTTAACAATAGAAAGAATTTGTTAGCCCAGACATCCTGTCTCTGAGCTTGAGATCAAACACAGTTGTAGTTCTTTATATAACAGCTTACTTCCAGCAGGGTGCACTGTGGTTACATTTTTGAAGCTCAGTACAACATATAGTTTAATCATAACATATGGTTCTCTTTACATTTGTAAAACAAGCTTGTGGATTATATTAATATTTACAATGACATAGACTTATTTACAAAATTCTATCTAGCTAGGCTGACAGCCTTCACATATATCCATCCCCCTGCAGAACTCAACCTAGTTTTTCAAGTGACCCTTGAGAAACATCGCTTGAGATGGTTAGGTCTATCTGAGAATACCTAACCCCATTCCCTGTCTTAAGACCCCATCTGCTTTGGTGTTGCTAACCCCACTATGGTGCTGTACTGAAATATCATATGCTTGCAACCTTAGGCTTCATCTTAGCAACTTGGCATTTTGCTGGCTGGCTCAATGTAACCATGTTAGGGGATTGTTATCTGTAACTACAGTGAATTTCCTTCCATACAGATAAGGCTGAAGTTTCTGCAGTGCCCACACTATGTCTAGACATCCTTTTCTACAGCTGCATAGCATTTCTCCCTGGGTTGGAGCCTACGTCTGAGATAAGCCACTGGGTGTTCTTCTCTCTCTGCAGAAATCTGAATAAGTACAGCCCCCACCCCATGGTTCAAAGCATCCACATGCACAACAAATTCTTTGCTGTAATCTGGACTGGCTAACACAGGGGGTCCTCCCAACACTTCTTTAAGCTTCTGGAATGCCTGCTCACATGCTGTGGGCCACACTACTCATACAAGCCAAAAGAAGTCACAAAGGCTGACCTCTATCTAGCAGTGGGAGTCAAGGGCACCTGCCAGTAACTCTTGGTAAGATCAATGGTAGTAAGATACTTAGCCCCACCCAGCTGCTCTAGGGCCTCATCTGTCCCAGGCATGGAGTAAGTATCTGACTCTGTGTGACTATTTAATTTCCTGCAGTCTACACATAACCTGGTGCTGCCATCCTTCTTTGGCACCAGCACCACTGGGGAGGCCCAGGCACAGTTGGACTCTTGAATTACCCCTAATTCCAACATTTCCTGTATTTTCTCCCTCAGAGTCTGTTTGACTCTCTCAGGTACCCTGTAAGGGGCCTGCCTAATAGGTCTTTGGGGTCCTGTATCCACCTGATGCTGCACCAGGTGGGTGCACCCTGGTTTCCCAGTGAACATGTCAACAAACTCCTGTAACATTGCTCAGATTTCTCAAACCTGGGTAGGAGATAGCTGCTGGGATATTGCTGCCCCTTCCACTGAGGTGTCAGTCCAAGCCTCACTGAGGAGATCAGTCACCAGATCTCCCTCAGACTCCTCCTGCAATCCACTGTAAATACTCAGAACAAGGGCATCCCTATCATGGTAAGGTTTCATCATGTGAACATGGTACAATCTGTGCCCCTGTTTCCTGACTAGCAGTTCTACCATGTAGTTAACATCACTGACCTTCTTTACCACCTTGTAGGGTCCCTCCCAAGCTACTTGCAGCTTGTTGTGTCTGTTAGGAATGAGAACCATTACCTGTTGCCCTATAACATACTCTCTAGTTTGAGCATTCCTGTCATGCAAGACCTTTTTCTGTTGTTGGGCTTCTGCCAGGTTCTCCTGGGTCAAGTCCATGAGTTCCCTGAGCCTTGTCGTGAGGTTTAGGACATATGCCACAACAGACTCCTTGTGAGATTCACACTCACCTTCCCACTCATCATGAATTAAATCTAGAGGCCCCCCCTCACCCTATGCCCATACAACAGTTCAAAAGGTGAAAAAACTGTGGATTCCTGGAGAACCTCTCTGTAAGCAAACAACAGATGGGGCAAATATCTGTCCCACTCCCTCTTAAACTGGTCTACAAATTCCCGTAGCATGGACTTGAGTGCAGAGTTTAACCTCTCAACAAGACCATTAGTCTGGGGATGGTAGGGGGTGGTCTTTAGGTGCTTCACCCCAGAGTATTTCCATAGACAAGCCAGCAGGTCTGACATGAAATTGGCACCTCTGACAGTCAGTATTTCTTTTGGGAAACCTACCCTGCTGAAACTCTCTAACAAAGCATTTGCCACTTTTTACTCCTCAATGGAGGACAAAGCCACTGCCTCAGGGTATCTTATAGCATAATCTACTGCCACTGGGATATACTTTTTCCCTGTGGAACTTGGGGTATTCAGAGACCCCATAATATCCATAGCTACCCTCTAAAGTGGCTCCTCAATCACAGGTAAAGCCATAAAAGGAGCTTTCACCTTATCTCCTGCCTTGCCTACCTTTTGGCACTGCTCACAGGTCCTGCAGTACCCTGTTACATCTCTGGATATTCCAGGCCAATAGAAGGTCTGCATAATACGTCTCTTTGGATGTTTTATGTCCATATGACCTGCAAAGGGAATATCATGGGCTATGGCTAGAATTGACAGATAGTAGGCTCTAGGCACTACCAACTGCTGTATCCTCTCACCTTCTAGCCCTCCCTCACAGGTCCATTCTCTATACAGTAACCCTTTGTCCCAGTATACAGATTCCCCCTTCCCTTAAGAATCAGGTGCCTTACTAGCTACTTGCCTCAGACCTTGTAATGTAGGGTCTGAGAGCTGCACCTGTCTCAACTCTCTCTTTGTAACCCTTGCCTGCTCCCCTTCCACAGGAATTCTGGTATCCTCTGACAGTGGTGCCTAACTATCAGCCTGGGTACTACTACTCACCTCTGCCCTTGCAGTCACTCTGTCCAAGGGACCATCAGTACCCACTAGCAGCTGTGGCTCACCTCCAGTCTCACTGCTACAGGGTATCTCCTCCCTGAAGTAACTACCTCACTAGCCCTGGCTGCAAGTATGCGGTCTGACTGGATCTCCCCCAGGTTACCAGACCCACATGCTTGTGTCCAAGCCTGACTGCATATAACTGCATTAACACATGATACTGCCTCAACAAAATCCTTCCCTATCAGAACATCTGCAGGATGGTAGTTTCTTACCCCTGTTGTCTCAAGACAACCTACTATTGGCATTTTCTCCTTCCCACTTACTGGCTCCCTCACCTTTTGTTCCCCACCTTGCCTCCATGGACATCTATATGCTACATGGCCCCCACCGGTTACATTCAAAACATTTGACCCTAGGTCCTGGATGTGTACCTGAACTAGTGGTTTCCCCTGTTACTGGCAGATTCTGGTGGAGCAGTCTGGGCTGCCCACTATGGGTTTCTTTTGACACATGAGCAGCACTGGGTGTCCCTTTCCTGTGCAGTGATGCCCTGCTTGCTAGGTATAGGTCTCCCTTCTTCCCCAACTCATCTGAAGTAGCACATTGTCTTTCAGCTAACCAGAGTCTCATGTCCTCAGGCAAAGTGCTAAGGGCTTGTTCCCCCACCAAAAGGTCTGCCAGCCCTTCAAAAGTGGTGACCTGACATCCATTCACCCACCAATGAAAATAAGTGCTCAATTCAGCAGCATACTCACACACACTTTCATCTGCCTTGCATCCATGTTCACAAAACCTTTTCCTATAAGCTTCAGGTGTTAGCTAAAAAACTTTTAGCAAACAATTCTTAACAGCAGTATAATCAAAAAATTCATGATCAGATAATTTAGGCAGCACAGTTACAGCTTTACCATGGAGTAAGGGGGTCAGGAACGATACCCAGAGCCTTTGGTCAACATCATACTGTTTACATACCCTCTCAAACATATGAATGAAACTATCAAAATTATCCCCCTCTGTAAACTGTGGAAGAAATTTACTGACCGTTTGTGCTTCTGGGGTCCAGTTACTCTCTTCCCCATTACCTCCATGACTCTGGTGAAGAGTCAGCATCTCTTTTTCATGTTGCCTCTGCCTCTCCTTCTCCTCAGCTTCAATTTCCAAATGCCTGGCTTCCAACATAAGTCTCTTTAGCTCCAGATGGATTTTTAAGTCCCCTGTAGAAAGGTTGAGCTGTCCATTCTCTGAGTGGTGTACATCTCCACAGCCAGTCTGATCATCCTCCCAGTTGTTAGTTTCTGCTGCAGCTGTGACCAAAGCTGCAATCATGTCTGCTTTAATCAGCTTTCCATGCACCAGTCATTTAGCCTGGCACATCTCAGCCAACTGGCACCTTGTCAGCTTGCCATATTTCTCTACTGACATGCTTGCTTGCTCTCCCTGACTAACTAAGCTAACAAAAGAAATAATACAATTGTGATCTGAACTCTGAATGTTCACTGCATGCATAATTTAAAGTACAAAAACACCTTCAGTGATCACTGTACACAATCTATAGGAATTCACTATCCACACCACTACAAGCCAATTAGTATGTGATGTGGCTAACTCACCACTATCAAACAATTAATATTTGAGGTGGATATCCCACCACTGCCAAACAATTAATATGCAACGCCCATGCACTGGCCTAATAAGATATATATATATATATATATATATATATATATATATATATATATATATATATATATATATATATATATATATATACACACAATACATATATATGTAGCTGCCATTGCTATTCCCCTCCTGAATCACACATCCTGACCTGTTTATCTACTAATTCTGTACTACTACTCCACTTCCAACTACCCAGCTAGACCACTGCTTGTAAACTCTAGCTTGAACAAGAATATCTTATCCAAAATGAGGTACATATTTACTGTAAATTTTCTGCTAATATTGATGTTGTTCCTCTGATAAATCTGCTAACTCCACTAAATTGTCCCCTAAGCAATTATTAAATTGTGTTTATGTATTTATTTATTTTTATTTATTTTTGTGTACTAGAATAATGTATTGATCAATACTGACCAATTTCAGACTCAGACTGAGAGAAATACAAAGCATTTCACAAACAAAAAAAAATAGAAAAATGTAAGCATTAACAGAATCATTTAGACTAATTATATAGAAAAAATGTGTAGATACATTCCAGTGAACAAGCAGAGTGCAATGTACAATCAAGTAGAGTGAAATATACAATATACACTTTAGTGGGTTAATCCTCAGTGAACCTTGAGAGAGAAGAATAGACTTGGAAAGGAAATAGATTAAGTGATATGTACTGTGTTGAAGCAGGAGGATTTGGCTTGGATGAAGAAGTTCTTTCTGAGTTGCATTCTGAATTTCAAATTAGTGTTGATTTCCTTAATATTGATGGGGAGAGCTTGCCAAAGAGTAGGTGCCTGAGAGTATAAACCATGTGCAGCACTCTGGAGTTTGGTTCTAGGGGTAATGAGAGTTGGAGTAGCTTGGGAGTAGTGTCTCATCTTCCTGCTAACACTACTAAATAATCCGAGTAGCTACTCATATTTATCAAACTAATACTTATTAATCCCCTGCTACCATGCCTAAATCCACCACTAACGCCATTATATTTTGTCTCCTTAATGCCTTTCCACATTTTATCTACGTTGATAATTGAATCCTTTTATGCTAGTGTTTTATTCTGCCCCTCAATCATATTCACCAACCTCTGTTTCTGCAGTATTCCACAAATATCCTTCTTATTGTACTCCTCTTGTTCTATACATACCACTTTTCCTATTGTATGTTTGATCTGTAATCTAGACTTATGCTTTCAGCTAGTTCAGTTGCTATGCATATTTAATAACATTATTGTACTATAAATGTCTTGGCACTTTTATCCTTAGGACTCCTATATATATATATATATATGGATTTATGTTGATCCATCAAAAGTACATTTCATTGAAACGTACAAGATCAAACTCTCTTTCGTGAAAGTGCATTTTATCAAAAATGCACTTTCACAAAAAAAAAATACACCAAAAAAATAAAAAGTAAAACAGTACTCACATTTGTACAGGGTGGGGGGGAGCACCCCTGCACCCGCCATGTGGGTGGCTGCTCCCTCCACACACACCCTACTTTAATATTCTAACTCCGAGATCACACTAGAGTGGGGAAAAGGGAATATTCCCTTATCCCCGCTGTGCCATGATCTAAGCAACAGTTTGCTTAGTTGTACAATCAACAGTACAGTTGAAGTACAACTAAATTTACATGCAAACAACTGTTTGCTTACTCACCTTTCAGCGAAAGTGCATTTTCAACAAAATGCACTTTCGCAAAAGTGAGTTTGATTATGTAAATGTACTTTCAGTCATAAGACCAGGACCCATATATATATACATATATATATATATATATATATATATATATATATATATATATATATATATATATATATATGGGTCTAGGACTATTCACTGAAAGCATATTTCACTGAAACACATTTGACTGTGCACAATTCACTGAAAGCTCAATTCACTAAAAACACAATTCACTGAAACACATTTCACTGAAAGATATATGTTTTTTCCCCACAGCAGTGTGACCCTGGAGTTAGTATATACAGTAAGGGGGTGTGGGAGGGCACCCCCTCACATTGGGGGGTGTGGGGGCCCCACCTATTTTAAATATGTTAAACTATATACATGGATACTTGCAATTCCAATAAATTACTGTTTTCTGAACATAATATATATCCAGTGCCGCCCACACTCCCCCTTACTATGTATACTAACTCCAGGGTCGCACTACAGTGGGGAAAAGGCCATATATAACTTTCAGTGAAATGTGTTTCAATGAATTGTGTTTTCAGTGAATTGAGCTTTCAGTGATTTGTGCACAGACATTTGAGTTTCGGTGAAATGTGCTTTCAGTGAATGGATGTAGTACATTTTATCTGCAACACATTTTATCTATAAAAAAGTGACACAATTGATCTAAAACATATTTCATCTAAAACACAAATGACTGAATCACATTTGATAGAAAAGTGTGTAAAGCTATAGAACATGACTGCTGGTGTGGATTTTGATCATAGAAGTTACAATGTAACTTAGTGCTGATTAGTACTTGTGCATTGCTAATGCCCGCTGTTATGTTGCATCTCTATCACTAGAGGTTTGCATTTATGTGCTGGCAGTGATTTGCTGTGTTATAATTTTTTTTCTTTTCTCTGAAGTTATGTAACTGCGGAGTTAGAATACTAACTTAAGGGGTGTGGAGGCAAAGACCCCACATGGGGGGGCAGTGCAGAGGGGCTTGCCCCTGCAAATAGAAAAACATTTTGGAGAAGTATTTACTGCATATGAAGTTTTACCTGTAATGTGATTCCATTGTGTGTTTTAGATTAAATGCGTATTACATTAATTTTTCAGATTATTTGTGATAACATGAAGTGTCTAAGATAAATTATTATAAATTCATGTGTGTGTGTGTGTGTGTGTGTGTGTGTGTGTGTGTGTGTGTGTGTGTGTGTGTGTGTGTGTATGTGTGTGTGTGTGTGTGTGTATGTGTGTGTGTGTGTGGAAAAAAGTGGTGCAACTAGTAACATTGCTGCATCACAGTGCTTGTGTACTTGGTTCTCAGCTGTATTTGCTGTAGGTGAAGTGTTGTTTACTGTCAAAGGAAAAAACTTCAAAGACCAATACATGTAAGGTTCAGTTAAGGCACTTTAATTTACTTGTAGCAAGGAGGCAAAAACATGCAAATACAAGGATTTGTCTAACTACTAACAGGAAGTATGTTCATTCTTATACTATTTTAAAATACATGACCTTCTAAGCTGATGTAATCAAGCACAACTTTTAGCATTGTTCTACAGCAGATGTTACTTCAGATTTTCTGCTGACATGACTAGATTTGTGAGAGACTTTTCGGAAAAACAACCTGGCCTTGGTGACTATTAATCCATTTACAAGCGTCTATTGTACACTGTTACTTTTCAAGGTACTTTTCTAATACATATACAAGCAAATGCTGATTTCAGTTCATATTTTCAAGCAGGCTTTGTACTAATTATCTGTAACTTCTACAGCTGTGTATTTTCTCATGGCACAGCGAAACTTCTTGTCTAAGTTTCATACAAGTAGTATTGTTCTATTCATTATTTTCCTAACACAAGCAGAAATAACCTGCTTCTCAGTAAATTTCCAAGGCACAAGCAAGATTTTAGCTAACAGTACAAGGTCAGAAAGCAACTGCAGTTTGTACAGATTTATGCAGTATGAAATAGAATAAAAGTGTTAACCCTTTTCTAGCTCTATATGCACTAAGCATATAGCTAATACACACATTAATACATATTTTTCTAACATTTCGCCCCTATTAATACTTTTATTCTACTTTCAAAATAAGCATAAACAGTTTGTTTTTTTCTCCTAACCTCTTCCACTCAGGATTTGCAGTTAAGAGAGTCATTCAGTTTAAACTTATGAAAGCATTTTAGTCTTTTAACAGTTCTTCAAACTCAGTACTTTGATATAAGGTTTCAGAAACCAACATGTCTATAAGGTCTTTAATCAGTCTTTTCATGCAGGGGATACCACAACAAACACATACTCCCAGTAGTAGCATACCTACACAAATGGCAATCAGGATGTTCATTAGGATGGTACCCCACCCCTCAAACCATTTCTGGAAAAAGTCCATCAGTGGGTTTGGGCCTGGTTTGGTCATGGCCGACACTTGCTGAATTACCTCAAGATGATTGTCTATCTCATGTTTATGGTCAGGAATATACGAACAGCATTCTTCTTGGATTAAAGCGCACGTACCACCTCTCACCACTAGGGTGAAGTCGAGAGCCATGCAGTTTTGGAGCACTACAGTTCTCATAGCATTCAGTTCATCAGTCACCAATTCGAGAGCAGAAAAAGTTGCGTTGCTCATTACTTCGAGAAGTTTTGACAGTTTTCTCAGCTCCCAGATCAATGTCACTGCTCCATATGCTGGTAATATGCCTGCCCACGATATAACACTATCACTCAAGTCCATGTGTGTCAGTCCTTTGCCTAGAGAGTAATGGTCTTTCCAACGCACATCGATTTGTCCCACTGGATTTACAGGTTTCTTGATGACTTCTCAGACATTTCGAATTTTCCCATGAGGCAAAACTGCAGTGTGTCGTATGGCCGGAACCAGGTAACCCAAAAAACAACTGCCGGACCAATTCTCAGGTAACCATTTGTATGCCTTTCAACCACACACAAAATAACAATCCTCTACTTTAACCTTGCTATGAATGGACACTCGCCCTGCATGAAACATTTTTCTATCAATTATAGATAGCTGTTTATAAAGAACAGAGTTATGTTTTACTTCATCAAGTGTTTTGTGCATCAATCCAAGAAATGAATCATAGTTTGTATTACAATAAAGATCTACTTTGTTACCTTTAGTGTAACATCTATAAGGAACATTCACATTGCAATTGCTCCAACCCACCTGAACAGTATAATTTTTATAAAAACACACAGTTCCCTTTTGTGGAACAGACAAGTGCAATGCTATTTTATCTTGTGCTGTAATGGTTGAGGTATCATAAATCAAGTTCTCCCAGGTCTCATTGACCCCTAGGGGGACTGTAGTCATTAATAACCCCCTGTATGCTGTTGGCAAAGCTGTGCAAATCCAGCAATTCGAAACATTGAAAGTCTCAGCATACACATATTTAATTGCCTGGTAAGTGTTAAAGTTTGGATGCCAGTTTATGAGCAACGCTTCACATTTATTCAGTTCAGTCTGTGTGGCTGAGAAAAGAAAAGGCCACAACAAAAAGATTATTGTCACTAATACAGTTAACAGGATGATTATGCAATACTTCTGAGGAAAGGGTTGTTCTGCATTCCTGTTTCTTCTGGACTCTTATCATTTTTGCTCTTGGCATGTAACAAGATTTTTGTCCAGTTCAAAGTTTTTAACTAACTTACAGTGCATTAGGTGGATCCAAGAGGCTCACTCCGCTATCTTGACTGCAGTGGGTGTTGACAAAAGTACTTGATATGGACCTTCCCACTTCAGAGACGCCCAGTGTTTTTTCTTAACTACCTTCAGCCAGATCGATAGCTCCAGGGGGCACTGCCACTTCTAATGGTCAGGTTCGTTCTTTATCTGAAATAGAATTTAACTGCAACAAATGTTTAGAATTTAATAACTTACGCATATACTCTGCTAATGTACTGTCAGTTTCCTGGTCTGCGGGCATGAGAGATTTCCACTGAGGTATATAGTAAGCCCTTCCAAAGAGCTTTTCAAAAGGAGTCAATCCTTTTGCATTCGGAACAGTTCTCATGCTCAGCAGTGCCAGGGGCAGACAGTACACCCAGTTTCTCTGTGTTTCTATCATTAATTTTCTTAGCTTACTCTTTAAAATCCCATTATGCCTCTCTACTAGCCCTGCTGATTGCGGGTGACACACACAATGATTCTTTAAAGAAATGCAAAAATGTTTACTTAACTGCTGTATGGTATGATTCACGAAGTGTGTGCCATTGTCACTGTAGATCCTTTCTGGAATGCCGAATCTAGGGATGATTTCTTTTACAAGAACTTTGGCTACAGCCGTAGCATCTGGATTTTTAGTCAGAAAGGCTTCCACCCATCTGGAAAACATATCTACAATAACAAGACAATACTTCTTATTTTCATATTTATTCAACTCTATGAAATCCATACAAATAGTATGAAACGGATACGGTGGTGTGGGGAAACTCCCTTGCTTGGGCTTTAACACCCCTTGTGCATGATGTTTATTACAGATGTGGCATAACGAACAAAAATTTTTAGAGTAATTTGAGAAGCCATATGTCGTGTTCACCAGCTGTACCATCCCCCCTGTTGAGACATGGCACTGCACATGGCTCAACAAAGCTGCATATCTAAACAAATTAGACAGCAATATCGGTTTTCCTTCTTTAGAGATGTACAGCCTCTTTCCGAGAATTGCTCCTCGTTTTACCCATCTTTGTTTTTCAGCTTGCGTAGTAAGCGTCTGCATTGTCTTTAACATTTCTAGGTCTAAAATCTCAGAGGGTTGTAAATCCTCATTCAAAAGAAATACTTCTGAAGCTGCCTGCTTTGCAGCTGTATCAGCTCTCGCATTACCTTTTGAAATCCTATCCTGTTGTTTGGTATGAGCTGTGCATTTACAAATAGCTACTTTCTGAGGTAACTGAATAGATTCTAAAAGATCTAAAATAAACTGTGCATGATTGATTGGTTTGCCAGTAGATGTTATCATTCCTCAATTTTTCCACTATTGCGCAAAAATATGTACAGTAGAAAAAGCATACTGGCTGTCAGTAAAAATGTTTACACATTTACCCTTTGCTAAAGTACATGCCCGTGTCAAGGCAATCAATTCTGCTGCCTGTGCAGATAAACTGTGTGGTAAAGATTTCGCTTCTGTAATGTCAGTATCAGAAACTACTGCATATCCTACTAGGTTCTGTCCTGCAGGACCCCTTTTACACGAGCCATCCACGTAGTATGTCACCTCGGCATCATCCAAGGGAACATCCATAAGATCTTTTCTTGGCAGTGTCTTTTGCTCAATCACCTGCAGGCAGCTGTGTGGTGTGCCATCTGCAGGGGTTGGGAGCAAGGTAAAAGGGTTCAAAGTTGTACATCGTTCAATTGTCATATGAGGTTGGCTCAACAATATAGTCATACAGGAAAGATGCCTAGCAAGGGAAAGATATGCTACCTTCTCTTGCAGTAAAATAATCGTGACTGCATGAGGCACTCTCAATGTGAGAGGGTGGAACAACACTACTGAGGCCGAAGCCTGTACTGCCATTGCAGCTGCAACTACTGCTTGTACACAGTGAGGTAAAGACCGTGCCACTGGGTCCAGTTGTGATGAATAATAAGCAATAGGGCGTTGCTTGTCCCCATGCTGCTGTGTTAACACTGATGGAAAAACGTTTATGATAGTTTGGTAATCCCAAAACTAATGAGGACACTATTAACTGTTTCAGTTTGCAGAAAGCAGATTCTGCTTCTGGTGTCCATTGTATCAAATCCTGTGCTGCCATAGGCTTTTTATAAATCAGGTTAGTCAACGGTGCAGATTCCAAGGCATAGTTTGGGATCCAACTCCAACAAAAATTAGTCGTACCCAGGAAGGACATCATTTCCTTCTTGGTAGTGGGTTTTGGTGCTTGCAAAATCGCTATTTTTCTGTCCTCATCTAATGTCCTACCTTCCTTGGATATTACATATCCTAGGTATTTAACTTGTTTTTTTCCAAAGCTGCAGTTTATCTTTGTTTACTTTATGTCCTTCAGTGGCTAAAAATTGTAATAGCGCTATGGTGTCCTCTTTACAATCTTGCTGGGTGGGGGACGCCAGCAGGATATCATCAACATAAAGCAAAATCTGACTACCTCTTGGTGAGGTAAATCCCGCCAAGTTGCTTCCCATTTCTTGTGAGAATATTGTTGGACTTTCACAATACCCCTAGTCATGTATATGTATACCTTTTCCCCTGAAATGTGAATGCAAACCAATGCTGACTGTCAGGGTGTATCGGTATCGAAAAAAACGCATTGCTGATATCTACCACAGAAAAATATTTCTGTTGAGGTTTTAAATCATTCAACAGGGTGTGTGGATCTGGCACCGTAGGTGCCCTTGGTATTACTGGGTCATTTACAGCTTGTAAATCTTGGACCATACGCCACTCTCCATTCGCTTTCTTAACAGGAAATAAGGGTGTGTTACATGGTGAATCGGAAGATTCTACCAGCACCCCTTCCTTAAGTAAAGCTGCTATAATAGGTTTGATTCCTACCTCTGCATCTTTTCTTAAGGGATACTGTCTCTTTTGTGGTCTAAATGCTGACTTTGGCGTAATAGTAACTGGTCCTGCTGTATGAATGAGTCCTACATCTGATTTTCCTGTTGACCAGAGATTTTCTGGTATATTCTGTAAGGCATTCTCTTCCTCCTTCAATAGGAGTGCTAATTAGCTGTCTTTGCTAGACTGCAAGTGTACAGCTGGGTGGGTCTGAGTTATCCAATTCAGCTTCTGCATTTGTATTCCCTGTTTTGACAGTTCTAACTCTGTTTTTCCCATCTCGTGACTTTTTCTCCTAAGTCTACCCATTTTACATTCTTGTCCTTAGTTAAGCTAACATGTGGTAATCGATTAGATTTATAGAGTGCAAAGAACTCCTGGGGCAATGAACAGCTGGCTACACTGTTCCCTTTTGTGTCCCAGTACAGGTTACGTAATACCAATCTGTTTGCACGATTTCTAAACAATTTTTGCTCATATTCCTTATCAGGTCCTGGTGTATTACAATAATACAGAGTACAGTGCAACAAATGCTGCTTATCAATGTCAAGGGAGGGGAACTTGCTGATGGCTACGTTCATCAACTCCTCGGTTACCGCCCCTGGACCAGTCGTAACCAAGTCCTGGCTGTACCAATAAAACATTTCACCCTCCGATTGCACTGCAAAGGTATCAATTTGTCACTGGGCTTCCATACCCTGCATAGTCGGAACTACTGCTATACCAAATAACTGCATAAGGTCTCTGCCCAAGAGGTTTACTGGGCATTTTGCAGATACAACAATTTTGCTTTTCTGGGTCAATCCTGAAACAGGATCAGTTATCACAATATTATGGGAGACGGGCTCCCGATGCAGCTGTCCATTAGCTGCTTTCACTAATATGTAATCAGGTGACTCTGAATTCTTTGGCAGTTTGGAGGGATGTACCAGGGTCCGCGATGCCCCTGAGTCACACAAGAATATGACTTCCCTCCCTTCTACCAGGAGTGTAACTTCTGGTTTCGTGTCTGCTAAATAGAGCTCTAAGCTCAATAAAGCCAAATCCAATATTTCATTTTCTTCACTATCCGTGACTTCTTGCACTTCCTCTATTTCTTCTGTCACATTCTCTACTCCCTCTATCACATACTCATTTGTCCTTTCTCCGCTATCCCCTTCTAGTGATTCCTGACTACCATATAGTCAGTCCTCACCCTCCTTATCCTCCGTGGTTGCCTTCTTGTTTTTCTTGCAATCCCTTGCCAAGTGTCCTTTCTTACCACATTTAAAACATTCACCCCTTTTCTTTCGCCCTTCAAAGTCCTCTGATCATTGATCAGATTGTTTGTTTCCCTGGGCATTTCTCTTGCCCTTTTTCCCGGACTGTACTACATAAACTTCTGCTCCATCTTCTACAGAAAATACTTGGGCTTTCTTTTTCTTTTTGCTATTAAAATGCCTTTCGGCATGCTTAGCATATTCAAGCAATGACTGTAACCTGCTTGTACGATGATCTACCATGTGTTTTGTAATAAAGCTGCTTATAGGTGCAATACTGCCTTTCAAAAATGCATTCTTTAACTGCTGCTCATATGGGGAATTGTGTGTCGGATCTTCAGGAATCTGCATTCCACAATGGTTATTAAAACATTCTAACAATCTGGCATAATATCGGTCAACAGCTTCACCTTCCTGTTGGATGCATTGATTAATGCAAGTCCAGTCTGCCCTAGGCTTCCATTTCTCAGAGATGCGGTCTGTAAGACCTTTCACTCTGTTGTCTAATTCTGCGCTGCTATGTGGGAGGGGCCTGAGCACAATATCACGGGGATTCCAGTCGCCACTAATCATGTGCCAATCTGGTCCCACAATTTGTCTGACTACTTTTTCTACCTCTTCTCCGTTAAATTATAACTCAGCCTCATTCCTTGCAAATCTTCTAAGAAATTTCTAAAATTAACTTTTGGATGGGGAATTCCCTCAGTGGCTTTCCGGATGTCTTCCGGAGTCCAGGGTCTATACACTAAAATAGTTGGGTCCTGTCCTTCTTGCCCTGCCTGAGGATTAGGCACTTCTATAAGTGGGCATATTTCTTTTTCACTCATATATTGTGAATTTCTACCCATTTGGTATAACTCAATGTCCCCTTTTGAGTTTCCTGCCCGTGTTGGAGACCTGGTCTCGACGGGATCTCTAATAAATGGTTTTGCTTTTGTAATGTCCCCACTTGAAATGACAGGATATCGCAGGGGTAGACTAATTTGTTCACTTGCCTCATATTCTGGTAAGGGAGGCGGAGGGGCTGATGCTATTATTAAGTTATTGTCCTCCTTATCTAAAAACATTGCTTTTGAATTATTTATTCTTTTGTTCCCTTCAGTTTACTTCCTCAATCCACCTCTGTGCCTGAGGAATTCCTAATTGACGTTGCTTTTTTACCTGACCTCTAGAATCGGTTTTAAGCTGTTTGACAAGTTTGACAAGTGAGGATTTTTCTAGTTTACCGTCAAATTCATACTTATTAACCCATTTTGAGTAGTATTTAATATTATCAGCACGCTGTGACTGCATGTATTTCGCGTCTTTGGTTAACGGCAGATTTTGGGACCTTTTTGTACAATTATTACCCATTTTGTTCTACCCTTTTAATTGTTACGTAACTCCTTATTTTTAACGTGGTACCACAGATATTTTTATAGTCTCTTCAGAATGACTGCCTACCTGCTCTGTTTCCCTGATCTATGACAAGACAGTAATCTTTCTGTCCCTGACTTATAAATAAAGTCTTAACAGAACAAATACAAATCTAGACCCTGATCTAAAACAGAAAAAAAGAAGGTAGATTCACCTTACCTGATCCTTCGTGATTGATCACCTGGTTCGAGTAAACCCGTCCTTCAGTCGCAGATCAGAAAGTGGCTGGCCTCTTTTGTATGACAATTCAGTCAGAGGACTTTTCAAGTAAGAAGAACCGATGTGGTTTCTTCCCCGTACGGTTTCAAGCCACCTGGCCTGTCTGATCCGAAGCGAAGTGAAGGTTTCCGGCCCGAAGGACCAATCTGTCAAAGGAAAAAACTTCAAAGACCAATACACGTAAGGTTCAGTTAAGGCACTTTAATTTACTTGCAGCAAGGAGACAAAAACATACAAATACAAGGATTTGTCTAACTACTAACAGGAAGTATGTTCATTCTTATACTATTTTACAAGACATGGCCTTCTAAGCTGACATAATCAAGCACAACTTTTAGCATTGTTCTACAGCAGATGTTACTTCAGATTTTCTGCTGACATGACTAGATTTGTGAGAGACTTTTCAGAAAAACAACCTGGCCTTGGTGACTATTAATCCGTTTACAAGCGTCTATTGTACACTGTTACTTTTCAAGGTACTTTTCTAATACAGATACAAGCAAATGCTGATTGCAGTTCATATTTTCAAGCAGCCTTTCTACTAATTATCTGTAACTTCTACAGCTGTGTATTTTCTCATGGCACAGCGGAACTTCTTGTCTAAGTTTCATACAAGTAGTATTGTTCTATTCATTATTTTCCTAACGCAAGCAGAAATCACCTGCTTCTCAGTAAATTTCCAAGGCACAAGTAAGATTTTAGCTAACAGTACAAGGTCAGAAAGCAACTGCAGTTTGTACAGATTTATGCAGTATGAAATAGAATAAATGTGTTAACCCTTTTCTAGCTCTATATGCACTAAGCATATAGCTAATACACACATTAATACATATTTTTCTAACATTTACCTATGGATGTGTGTACTTTAAGAGAGAGAGAGAGAGAGAGAGAAAGTGATTAAAAAAAGAAGTAAAAAAGAAATCACATTTGCAGAATACTTCAAGGCAAGTGTGTAATAAAAGAGTTTTTCTTAAATGAAAAGCTGCAGTATGTCTGAAGCATGTCATATAGCTGAGAAATGTGACTGAAATGCATATATGTAAGCTAATAAACACACACACACACACACACACACACACACACACACACACACACACACACATATATATATATATATATATATGGGTCTACTTGAAAACACCGACACACCAAAACACCGATGACGAGAACACCGAGACCAGAAGATCGACAACGGAGATGACCGACAGTTTAAAAGCCCGACGCTGAGAACACCGACATGTTAAGGTAAGTGTGCGATAGTGACAGACTTTAGGGTAGGGGTGAGTTAAGTGAGTTAGGGTTAGGGTGCGGGTAAGGTAAGTGTGCGATAGTGACAGACTTTAGGGTTAGGGGTAGGTTAAGTGAGTTAGGGTTAGGGCGCGGGTTAGGTGAGCATGCGATAGTGACGGACCTTATGGTTAGGGCTTGGGTAAAGGTTAGTGCATAGATAGTTGTGTATGTAAGGTTTAGTGTAGGTTTGTAAGGTTTTTGGTGTGCTTGGTTTGTATGTGTGTTTTTCAGAAAAGGTATTTGTTTTGTTTTGTTGATTGTCGGGATTGTGGTTTGTCAGGCATGTGAAGTTTCGTGCTTTTAAACAGTCGGGCATCTCAGTTGTCGATCTTCCGGTCTCGGTGTTCTCGTCGTCTGTGTTTTGGCATGTCAGTGTTTTCAAGTAGACCTATAGATATATATATATATATATATATATATATATATATATATATATATATATATACATACACATATATGTGAGTATGAGTGATTTTAATAAGCAATGTTTTTTTCAGCATTTAGCAGTCAATGTTTCTAGTTTCTATCTACTCAATGTTAGATTAACTTCACTATATCCATATTTATCTACATACACATGCATACATACATACATACATGCATACATATACACATATCTATGTGTGTGTATATGTTGGTCTACTTCTAAATTTCAGACTTTCAAAACGTCAATTTTCTTATGGTCGAGACCAGAAGATCGAAGTTTTGAAACTTCAAACTGTTTAAATGGAGATCGCTATACAGCGCAGAATGGTATATTTATTGTTTTCCTAGCTGTAGTGCAAACTCAGAGTTGGTATATTTAATTAGCAGGGGGTGTGGGGGGTGCAGGGGTGCTTGCCCTTCTGCAAAAATGTAAAAAAAAAAGATTTTATTTTATTTTATTTTTTTTTTGTATTTAAATTTTGAAGTTTCAAAATTTTAATCTTATGCTCTCGACCATAAGAAAGGCAACATATTAAAAGTTTGAAATTTAGAAGTAGACCCCGTATATTTATATGTATGTAGATAAATAACTGAAAAGCAACATTATCAATATCTGTTTCTTCGAACAAATCTATTTAAAGAACAGACTTCCTGAAAAATAAAAACCAAACTAAAATAATTATTTTTGCACGGATCAAGCCCCCCTGCACCACTCATATGGGAGAACTGCATCTCCCCAAACCTCTTCTTACTTATATATACCAACCCTGAAATCACACATTTCTGGGGAAAGAGGAAAAAGTCCCTTTTGTTTGGTATTCAACAATCTTGCAAAATTACCACTCAACTACTTAATCTGTTCAGATTGTATTCTGCCCGATGACTTCACCCATCACAGAATGCATTCAGACAAATTGCATGTTAACTACATAGTAGGTATCTATATATATATATATATATATATATATATATATATATATATATATATATATATACATATATTTTTATATATATATATATATATATATATATATATATATATATATATATATATATATATGCATTTCATTATCTATGTATTTATTTATGAATTTGTTAACCAGGATATAGCACTGATCCACATGGACACTTTTCAGATTCAGCTCAGATGTAAATTTACCCGTAAAAAAGTATAATACATAAACTGAGAAGCAGATAATATGTGACTTAGGATATGAAAGGGTCAAAGTATATTACTGAAAATTACAGAGCTTATATGAAGAAACAAATTTCATTATTGAAAATAATATATTAGCACTGATATTTAAGGAGGAAGATCTGAATATAGGACATTTAGATTTTATTTATTTATTTATTTATTTTATTTTACATTTGTTTACCTGGAAAGTCCACCTGGACACATGTCCTTTTTCAGTGGAGGCCTGGGGAGAAAAGCTCCTAGTAATAAAGTAACATAATAACAAGAAGGTAGTAATAATATACATTGTAACAGTGAAACAGTATGTAACATATCAACATTGTGAATATAATACATTCAGGGTATTTGTAGTTACATTCCAAAGTCACAGAAATTAAACAATGACAATGTTTAAATAAGCTGAGACATCTAATTTGGCAGATGTATTAATAAATAACTATTTATAAGGGATTATGTACAGTCATTCAATGCTACTTACGTGGTGCTTTACAGTTAAAGAAGGAGGGTTAGAAGGGAGGTTATTGAGTGTATTTATTTATTTATTTATTTTGTTTGTTTGTTTTCCGGGTAATGTCCAACTGGGCATGAGGCCCATTTTCAGCGGAAGCCTGGGGAGAAAAGCCCCATACATGCTAATAGACAGTATTAAACAATCAAATTGAACACACATTAATCAACAATGTACAAAGCAAGTCAGTAAAGAAATGAGTTATATAGCAATAAATGGCAAATAATTAACAAATTAACAAATTTAACAAAAAATGCCACAGAGATAAAAACCGGCCCGCATGAGTTACAGTTAATAGTGAGAACAGTGTGATACAGTAATTGCAAGACAGAGAAATGCAGTCTACATAACAGTTAAAGACAAATTAGTATATGCGTATACATTGTTAACTGAAACTGAGTGTGGAATCAAGATAGCCTTCACCAGTTAATAGTTGTGTATATGTTTAATATAGCCTTTCTGACATGTAGAATATGTACTCTATATTTCTTGTATTCATTGCTAGCTTACAATGCAACTCTGAATGACTTTTAGAGCTGCTATAATAAAAAAAACTAATAATATTAAACGTTAAGATTATGCACTTGAAGATGATGGCTGTTATGGCTCTTAAGGAAAGAAATTTCCCCCAGTAGTGAAAAACAATAAGCCATGATAAACAAGGCATTTAAAGTTTGGCATTCAGTACGGTTCTATGGTAATGTAGGAAAGAAGAATCTGCAATGTAGTGACCTTGCAGTGATGAATCAAGGTGTATATCTGTAGTGTTGACATTCTAAACTAAAGAAAATTTCACATATTCATCTGGGCTTGCAAAAAGGGAAAATGGAGCATGTCAAGTTTCTTCTGCAAAACAGAGGTTATGTAAAGTAAATAGCATCAAATTAACTGCAGTCAGAGAAATGGGAGCTCAGCACTATACCATCTGCAGAACTAGAAACATGAAATATTTCCAAAGGTTCTGAAAAGGTCACACATACCAATTTTGTTCAGCATGCATACAATTAATATCTGATGTATTTCCATACCCATAGAAAAAATTCCAGCTTTCATTTATTACACAGTTGAAACATTATTAGTAATTTTTTAGGCTGTTAGAAAAAATATGTTCAAAATACAGCACTGCTTTTGAACGCAATTGTATTTTTGATTGTGATAGAGAGGTACCATGCTACTGGGCATCATGGTCCCACACAACTGCGAAAAATAATTAGCTCCTCTTCTTTGTATTATCTCATCTTTGAAAGTTATTTGATTTAGTGCTTTTCAAGCAGCAATATGCTATGCTCAGTGACTAATTTTCCACTCACCAGAGGTACCAGTGAAGGGGATAAACATAAATGTCCAATAAGCTTAAAGGCAACTGTGATAACATTTGCTTGCATTGGCATAAGCAGTCTAAAACTGAACTAAATAAGTAACATGAGCTGCATTAAAATGAGGAATCAGGTAAGTAAAGAGAACCAGTATAGCAACTTTATGTTGCCAAGCTTAAACTATACATGATATCACATGTACAGTGGATATAAAAAGTGTATGCACCCCTGTTAAAATGCCAAGTTTTTGTGATATAAAAAAATGAGACCACAATAAATCATTTCAAAAATTTTCCTACCTTTAATGGGTCCTATAACATGTAGAATTCAATTTAAAAACAAATAAATCTGTTAGGGGAAAAATATAAAAAATAAAAAAATTACAATACGCTGGTTGCATAAGTATGCACACCCTAAAACTAATACTTTGTTGAAACACCTTTTGATTTAATTACAGCATTCATTCTTCTTGGGTAGGAGTCTATCAGCATGGCACATCTTGACTTGGCAATATTTGCCCACTCTTCCTTGCAAAAGCGCTCCAAATCTGTCAGATTGTGAGGGCATCTCTTGTGCACAGCCTTCTTCAGGTCACCCCACAGATTTTCTATTGGATTTAGATCTGGGCTCTGGCTGGGCCATTCCAAAACTTTAATTTTCTTCTGGTGAAGCCATTCTTTTGTTGATTTGGATGTATGTTTGGAGTCATTGTCGTGGTGAAAGGTGAAATTCCTCTTCATCTTCAGCTTTCTAGCAGACGCCTGAAGGTTTTGGGCCAAAAGTGACTGGTATTTGAAACTGTTCATAATTCCCTCTGCCTTGACTAAAGCCCCAGTTCCAG
>NC_056737.1:1941268395-1941325895 GCF_019279795.1 Protopterus annectens | reverse complement strand
GTGTATGACATCATATCAGGAGCATAGATGGTTTTTACAACAGGGGAAGCATTGCAGGATGGTGAAAGCTCTCAACAATGTAAACAAAATGGCTTGCCGGTAGGCAAACCTATTATGTGTTCACGTGTGAACAACTAATACAAAGGAAAGGCAAGTTGATTAAAAGAATTAAGATGCAAGGGGACATTAAATGGGGAGAATGTTCACAGAATACAATGGTATTAATGCAAAAATAAGAGGGCAGGGTAAACAGAGAAAGTGTTCTCGGACAGTGCAGTTATATCACAAAGAAATATTTTAGGCATAAATATTTCCATATTAATGTAATAATAATGAATCCTTTTCACAATTCTTGACCCATCCCTATGAACAAAGATGGGCATGCTAATAAAGGATGTAAGAAGGACACAAAACAACATTATAACAAATGATAGTAAATGTGATATAAATGCTAATAACATGCTAAGCTGAGATAAAAGTCAGCAAGGACAGGGGATATTCACATAGACTGCAGTTATTGAATATGAAATGTATATACAGTGAATGTATGTGTGATAACCAAAAGTAGTGTTGTATTCTGCACTTTATCATATATAAAAAGAAGAAATGAGTCCTACAGCTTTTGTGTCATGTACATCAGAAAGGAACATGTCATTTGTTGTCACTTGGCAACCACAGATATGGGTATATTACCTTGAAACATGTATTAGACAAGCATGTGTAGTACATTCCTGCACATCCTTAGCAGTAATATAATATTCAAAATACACAAGTGACAAATGACAACACAGATCTGATGACATTTCATAAGTTCAAGGTCCCCGTTTGTAAATGCAGCACATCTGCCACATAATTATACTGGGAAAATTACAGCAAACAGTGGCATAACAGCATGTAAACAACACAAACACACAAGAAAGTCCCCTAACACAGGCCCAATTACACTTTATGATGATTTTGCATCATGACATACAGTAAGACATGTTATGTAAGCCCTCATGTCCTATAAAACTGTACAGTGTGAAGAACAGAATTACAGTAATACATAGATGAAAGACATGCAATACAGAGCACTGTTATTTGGAAATTAAGTAATGCCTGTGAGCAATCAATATATACGCAGCATTTGCATCTTACCAGGCTCGACCACATGCCAGGACAGATATCAAAAAGCTGCACATCAATCTTTGACAGTACAGGAATAGGCATACTGTCTGAGTCATGACAAACACTCTTGGATTCTGATTCCTTAAAAGTGTGGCCCTCAAATTATGCCATACATACTATCTTCACCTAAGTCACTACTATGTGATACAGTTATCTGACAGGCAGATGTTACCAGATTCAACCCCCTGCTTATTGTATTACACACTCTACAGAGCTGTGTATTTACTGTGTCTGCCATGGGTCATAGCAATGGAGCTTGTCACAAATAACTGAAATTAATGTGTGAAGTAAAAATGGACATTTGATGATAATTTATACAATATTATTTTATCAGAATAATTACAAGGCGGTAACTATATTAATGACCGCACAACTATGAGCAGTGCAATATCAATGTTTCTTTGCCAAGGAAGCTGTTTCCATTGTTTTGTACACATACTGTTTCAGAATTTAACCACTCTCTATCTGTGTAAATAAGCTACACTAGTCATTACTGAATGCACATGCCACAAGATCACTCTCACCATGACATTTGCAGAACTGTTTCATTGCCATGAAATTACAAAATTAGTTTATATTTCTTTGTCCAAAGTTAAAATTGATAATAACTTCAGTAGATTCATATCATGTTGCCCTTTGTGGGAACTGAATAACAAGCTCTGTTAAGTCTGCCGATTAACAGGTGTATGAATCACATGCTTCATTGCAGAAGTCTTAATACACCTCTGAGACTTCAGTCAATGTAGGTTTTGAATACCTGACTATACGAAGAACAAAATTACGTGATATTTTAAAGAATGAACATGCCACAGTGCAATTGTCACTAAAATTGAGAGATATTTGGGTATTTGAAGTTGTGACATCATGTTATTGCTTTGAGGGATACTTGTGTCTGTAAATTATTTAAAAGACTGTTACTAGATGTCTATTTGTCACATGACATTGTCTGATGCTAGGTATACCCACAGATGTGATATATATTGCAGTCATCACTGTGACAGGAGAATGACAATCAAGTACAATGTGTGGAAAAGCATGAAGGTGAACACATGCCTTACTAAGGCAACAAACATATAGAACATTGTCTCATTTCCTCATGTCACAAGAATTTCTCTTAGGAAAGGCAAATTTCATCCAATGGCAACATCATTATCAAATAAAGCATGTATGTGTGAAAAATTAGTAAAAATTCTTGTAATAGTAATCCTCAGCTATATATGTACACAGCAGATAGTTGGGTGACAATACTAGGAAGACACCAATCCAAACTACTAACAAGTTGACAGAAAACACCAGGAAGGACCCTGTTGACCAGAGACGGTAGAGTCAACATATTTGACTCTACCGTCTCTGGTCAACAGGGTCCTTCCTGGTGTTTTCTGTCAACTTGCTAGTGGGTGACAATACTGTTACCTACATGCACATTCACAGTCACACTGAGACAGGTGAGTCTAAAGAGAAGTGGCAGGATTTGAACTGACAACCCAAGGTCACAAGGAACAGAACATTGTCTGAACTGCACGTGCCCCACAAGATGTTGGTTTACAATTTTGACAGTGCACATTTGAATGGATGATATCACTATTGTTTAATATAGTGATGTTCTAAAAAGAAAAGAAGGTGGTTGAAGAGCACAATAATAGCTACATATCCTATATGCATTAGAACACACACTCACAATAGGCAGTTTTTGCTGGATTCAATCCATCTACCTATTTAAGATAGGCAGCCAAGAGAGCATAGTATCAACTACCAGCACCACAGGGTAAATCATACTTACAACTGTGATGTGGTTCATTTTTGAAAGAATGATGTAATCACTCTATTTCCAAAACTGGGTTTTTTCCTGGGGATACTAGAAATTTACAGAGTAGCCCTCTGCAAGTGAAAACACATCTCCTAAGTGGAAGTTTACATAAGGGGTGTTGTCACGGAGCCAACTGACATGACAATACACACAATCACACTATTTAAACAATGTTGGATTTGAACCCCCTCCATACCTAGTTACATAACCTAGAAATCACAGTATTAATCACAAGTGCCACAAGAGAAGTCTGACTTTTATTATGAGAGCGTGCACTTATGAAAGGATGACCTCATCACAGTGTTGCAGAGATGATGTTTGTGTTAAAAGTGGGATAAAGTGCAGAGGGAGCTGTGTCCAAAGTTAAAGTTGTCCCCTGAGTGAATGTGGACATAGCATATCTATTGTTGAAGCTTTGCTTACCTAAAACTAGAACCACACACAATCAAGTTCACCTCTGTCAGATTCAAACCACCTACCTAAGCAGTTTTCCAGTCTACAGTACACAGTATGAGTCACAACTGCCACAGGAAAAGTCTGACTCTTAAGGGAAGAGGGTGCACTTTAGACAGGATGACATTATCAGTGTTTTGCAGAAAAGATGTTTGTGTTAAAAGTGGGATAAAGTGCAGAAGGGAACTGAGTCCAAAGTTAAAGTTTTCTCCTGAATGGAAGTGTACATAGCATATCTGTTGTTAAAATTTTACATCCATGACACTAGAACCAGACACCCACGTTCACCACTGTCAGATCTGAACCACCTACCTAACTAGTGATGCAATCTAAAATACACAGTATGAATTGCATGTGCCAAAGGAAAAGTCTCACTCTTAAGGGGAATAAGTGCACTTTTGACAGAATGACTTCATCAATGTGGTGCACAGAAGTTGTGTTAAAAGTGGAATAAAGTTCAGAGACAGTTAAAATTTTCTCATGAGTGGAAGTGGACACAGCACATCTGTTGTTGTCTAACAGTAGAACCACACACACAGGCACATATACACGCACACGCGCACACACACACACACACACACACACACACACACACACACACACACACACACAAACACATACACATCAACATGCACACAGAACACACACACACACACGCACAAACACACACACTCACACACACACACATTTACACACATACACACACACACATACACACACGTTCACTACTGTCATATTTGAAGTACATACCTTACTAGTTACACAGCCTACAGAGCACATTATGAATTGCAAGTGCCACAGAGGTCTGACTTTAAAGATAGGAAAATGCATATTTGTAAGTATTAAAACTTCACTGTCTTGAAGACCAACTACTGTGCAACACAGATTTTGTAACAAATGTGTGTGTCTGCACAGGCCAGTTTAACAGCACTGTGCATGTCCTATGCAATTAAATGCTTCTCTGATAGCATCTGTATACTGTAATTCATGTACATTGCATTACTGTGAGTGGCATGTACCTGTTTCACACTATGGAGTGTCAATGACAATCATAATTGTAAAACAGTGGATTGCCAAGCAAACATTTACGACAATTCATACTGTGATGATTGTATGCAAATAGTAACTATTTATTGTGTCACTGTCACTTATCTTGGGTCATGCTTGTACAATGTGGCTTAACAATACAAACAGACACTTCCTAAATATGACAATGCACTTCTGAATAACAGTAATGGATTTTGTATGAAAAGGGTTGCACACCATTGTAACAAAGTTACAAGTGTAATTGTGGAGTACAGAGATACATCAACAGACTGAATTAATTGTGTTAACATCAATGTAAAATGCAGATACTTTTGTTTCAAAATTCCATTAATACATACAGATGTTGAACAACTTACTCACATAATTCTTTGTTCTAATGCATTTTTTAACTCTCTCTCTGAAGTGCACAGTTGGCAAGCTCATCTGCACAGGAGGAAAAGTATTGGCTCATGGGTAGTCATATCTAGAGGTGTTGAACTTAGAATGGGAATTAGCACCAGTCTATAGTACTCCATGCCAACCTTCATGCAAATAATAATTATACATGTACAACCAGATCTGAATCTGATGGAATACACAACAGATATGTGTTATGGTCATGTTTCATGTGTCATAATTTACAGTTGCAGCCCTTCACTCCTTATATGTATGATATAGGTGCATTATAAAACACATAAGGGACCAAACGTGTTATTGCTGGTGGAAACATGACTTATGGAAACAGTATTAAATCATGGGGGTTTAGTTAATGACACAGAAGGGGTGGGAAGACAGGGACATTTAAAGACAGGGATATGCATATAGACATACTAAGAAATTAGGACATGGTTCATTTCTGCATATATGTTTGTTATGTTGTATAGTCATGCATTTTCTGGCCTGTATAAATTTACATAATTAAATCTATGGCTTTTCCTATAGCTGCCAATTGTTATTGATTCACAAGATATTCCCAAGGGTTGGGAGGACAGCAAAAAACATTAACAAGCAGAAATGTGTACATCCTTTGAAACTCTGTACACTTAAGATGCGTTGTTGTGGACTATAAGATGTTTCCAATATGTAGGAGAATGCAAGTATGATCAGGGCATAAGGATACTGTTGTTAGACAACATATGCAGCACACTCACATGCATAATATCAATATGTGAAAACATACATGTGATAAAAGTTTACAGATAGGAGGGCTATCTCAACTCAACACGTAGGGACTCAAGAATTGTTAAGCTGAACTAACACATACACTGACAGCAGACTGAAGCAAAAGAAAATGTAGACACCAGCCATCTATCAGCCTAATACATATGTAACATAATCTGTCTCACAATAGTACTGTCAATCTATATTTCTATAGTGCTAAACACATTTGTGTGACATGAACCATGCTAGTGACATTGAAATTAAAATCTTGACCTTTTGTCATAACACATGAAATGACATTTACCGTAACTCACAATTGGTGCGAGATGCAAAGCTTTGTGCAAAACCAGAGGACACTAAATGGGAAAGAGAGATTTGGAGACAAGGATAGAGACATAGGAAGAGATTTTCTTATGGTCCATTTTTTCACCTTTTTGTATTGTTACTCTTCTGTTTGTCATCATATTTATTTGGTCATGATCTGTACAAGACAGTGTTCCCAATAGGGAGCGATCAGATTATTTCATCAGCAAGATAATGGTGTGTTAATAAAATGTGTAGCCAACACTTACACACAGAGAAGTCATACAAAATTTCAGTAACACTTTGGCATATATCTGGATTTGGACCTTGACAGTAGGCCAAAATAAATCTACAAACCTATTATCTAACTATACCACATAGGAACTCCTGTTTCACAAAGTTCAAATCTGACAAAAGATTGAAGCAAAGCAGAATGTATGCATTAGTCTTCATTGCACTCATGACAATTATAAAATCTTATTGCATGCAGTAGCATAATAAATATGCAAAGGTAAAAAGTGATGATACAGAACTGGGAAACGAGACAGAGAGAGAGAGAGAGAGAGAGAGAGAGAAAGAGACAAGGATAGCGACAAATAATGTGATACTTTTCTGGGCCATTTTTTGACATCTTTTTGGTGTGTTACTGTTATGTTTTTCATGATAAGTAATCTGTCATTCTACATACAATCAAATCTTTCCAATAGAGAGCAAGCAGGGGTCGAAAAGAAGAAATGTGGTTATGACAGAAGCAACATAACTGTGGTTCAAAGCAATATGTAGACAACAGCTATGTAGTCTAATTAAAACATTCAATAACAATTTGACCTATTTCTGGATTAGAACCATTGAAAGTATGCAAAAAATCATTGTATAAATCTGAGCATTATCACAGCACAACAAAAAGGAACTCCTAATTCACATAGTTGGCAGTACACAGTTGAATGGACAGTGACAATTTAAAGCAGAACAGGTGAAGAGAGAGAGAGAGAGACATGGAAAGAGAAATACCAAGAGTTTTGGTTATGGGAGATTTAAGACCATCTTTATGGTGTGTTAGTCTTAGGCATTTCCTCACTATTACTCTGTTATGCTCTGTACAATAAAGTATTTGATACAGGGAGCAAGAAGGGGGGGTTAGGAAAGAAGAAACATGACTAAAACATAAGCAGGATAAGGCTGGTTTCCTAATTCTTCCTGTTGGGATGGAATATTTTTGCAAATGATTTCTTGCTGCTTGTAAATGGAGATAAATACAGACGTTTGGAGTGAAACATATGACAGGAATATAAAATGTTGTGAAATAATAATTTTACATACAGCTGTAATATAACCCTTAACACTGCAAAAACATCAGTCTACAGATGGAAATAATCTCAGCAGACCACATAGGAACTTGTAGGCCATTACATCCAGCAGCCTAAGAACTGTTCGAGTTAAGGTTTCAAAGTAGTGGCTTTACTTTGCTTTTATTATGTATTCCTTTAGCACAGCAGATTTAAACAAATTTGTACAAATGTAACTGGACTAGTATAAGCAATGGCAAAAACTCACCAGTTTTTGCCATAGGACATAAAATGCCATTTAATGTCACTCAGCACTGATGTGTGATGCCATGCTTCATCCAAATACTGAGGACAAAAAAGTGAAGACTTTTTCATGGTCCATTTGTAGCCATCTGAGATGTGTGATTCTATTTTTTTAACCAGATTAAACATGATAGAAAGGGGTTGATAGGACAATGATGAAAGTGGGGGCAAGCAGAGGGGAGGAAAAAGAGAAAGAAAACATAAATTTGCAGGATGGTGGTGGGGGATCATAATAGCTATACACTTCTTCACAACATAAATGTAGAATTGTACACAGAATTTCATGACTATGGAAAGTCACCACACCAGGGATAGGAGATAACAGAATAATGCTGTATAGCCAATTGGATCAAATCAAGTCTGTCAAGATGACACACAGGCAAACTGTTGAGCTTTGTATGGACTATGATGTTTTTTTTTTTTTTTTTTTTTTTTTTTGAGAGAGAGAGAGAGAGCTTAGGAATGAGAGGATCAGGTAGATAATGTAGGTTAGGTATCAGATGCAGACATATAGACCATACAATACAGAAAGGGATAATGATGGACACAAAAAGTTGGAAGACACCATGACATGCAATAGGGTGGGGACATCAGAGGACCATCCACATCCAGCTTGAGAACAGTGAGAATCTAGTCCTCATCCTCAGAGCCATCATCATTGTCTTGTGCATCAGTGGCAGATGTGGCATTAATCTGGCAACACAAAGCTGAACATTTTTGGGGGTGAGGGGAACCAAAGTCCCTCCTTCCACCGGCCCTGTCAGCTCCTGATGGGTGACAGAATTACCACCTCCACTAGCACTGTTCCAAGGGGGTACCACTGCATCAGCAGTAGGGTTAGAAATACCTGATGTAGCTGGAGCAGATTGGGCAGGAGTTGTGGAGGCAATGCTGACAGGTTCTGACCAAGACATGATGGGTGTCTGTTCTGCTGTAGTCGTGCCAACATAGCCAACATAGCCAACTGTGGAAGTGTGCAGGCTGAACTGTAGTGTTTGGTCTAGCTTCCTGTACTGATAGTCATTTTGTTTTCAGCAGCAATGTATTTAAAAAAATACATTAAAAAAACACAAAAATAAAATGGGTGGGAGACAAAAAAAGAGAGAATTAGATCAATGGCATGTCATAATATAATTTTAATACATAAACCAATATGAGAAATAAATATGTACACATTTACCACATCCAAATATGATGGGAAGTCATTAATGTGTCATAAAGTCAATGACTATGCCATATCAGATATATGCTTTCAAAGTTAATAATGGCATTTGCAAATATTGAATTGTTAATGTCATTCAGTTTTGTAGTTAAGATCTTATGAATACTATCCTGTAAAAAATCTAATGTCTGTTTCTGGGTATTGAACCCACTCATAATTAAGCTAATGTAATCATTGTCTAATGCAATAACGAAGAGTATTGGAGCAGGCCTGTATGCTTGATATAAAAGTTAAGGTATGGCTGCTCAAGATAATATATAGTGATGGACTGAAAATACTTTTCTGCTTTGCTTTGCATTCAGACTGCATGCATACTTACCCTATGACTCCCCCCCCCCCCCAGTGAGTTAGTCTCTCCTGATGCTCCCTGTGGTGTTCTGCTATCTCCTCTGCAGTTGTACAGTAGAGAAAAGAGAAAAAATATGACAGCATAATGACAAACTGTATTGGCTGGCTAATCAATGTTACATATAGACTGTTGATAGGTCACTCTGTTTACTGAACTGAGGGGTGTTTGTAGTCCTACATTTATTCTTCCATCAGTTCAGGCGGTCCTGCTTGTGATTCTTCATGTCACTGGAGTGGTGACAATATTGCTCCCCAGTGCATGGGATGCCAGCTGCACTGGAGACAGCCTTGGCCAAGTTATTACAAGCCTCAGCCTTATACTGAGACCCAGTATAGTCCTCCTGCAGCAGCCTTTGGCTGTGTCACTTGATGAAGAATGCCAAGAAAATCCTGGACTACTGAACACCATCTGTACCTTTGCCAGCTATGTCTGCAGAAGTCAAGCTAAAATATGTGTCTGAATTGGTGCCCAATTCACATTTTTACATGTAATAACTTGTGTGCAAAGACACATAGATTTCCAGCTAAATTTACACAATTGAAAGAACACCAATGGCTTGGTAGACACATTGGCAGTGATTACATAAAAAAGCATGGAAGGTGTGAAATATGGCAATGAGTTTGGCCATGTGTGATGCTCAACATAGTGACACATGTTCCAGTGTTAAACACTGAAGTGCTTTATGGTGTTTGTTATAATCATTGTTGGTTGGAGGAAAAATGGTATGATTTGTGATATATTGGGCTGTTTGGACTTACACATTATAGGTTCATAAGTTCATGGGTAGGTACTAGGCTATAAGCCCTAGGGCCTATACAAGCCTAGCCAAAAAGGTACCCTGGCTTTTGCCACCCAAGAAAATTGTTTTCCTGTGCCTCTGTCGAGCAGAGCCACAGAGGTGATTCCCGGGGTGAATTTCCTATTTCCCATCCAATCATCAAGATTTTTCTTGAAGAGTGCTAATGAGGAGTTTTGTTTGATATAGATAGGTAGTTTGTTTCAGAGTATGGGAAGTCTCTGGGACAGGAAGCTATCCCTCCAGCTCATTCTGTTTATTGTGGTGACAAGGTTTAGGTCCCTAGAGCATGTAGCTCGAAGGGATTGGGATTTCTTTAAGTGGAGCATGTCCAACAGCTCTGGGTTTGACATAGCTTTGTATGTTAGGCAGAGATCTCCTCTGAGTAGGCGATATGCGACAGAGTAAAGCTGGGGTTTTTTTTAGAAGGTCTGCGTAGGACATCGGTTTCAGGCCGGTAATCCTCTTTGTGAGGTATTTCTGTGGCCTTTCCAGTTGTTGTAGATGTCTTGTGAGGTACATACCAAAAGGAGCGTTGTACTCTATAATGGGTCTAATGAGTGATGAGTAGAGGGGAACAATGACCTCTTTTTTCCTGGATGAGAAACCTTTTGTGATGAGGTGTGCCACGTAGAAGGATTTCCTGACTACTGTGGTGATGTGATTATCAAAGGAGAGACTACTGTCCACCTGTATCCCAAGGTCTCTTATCACACTTTCAGTGTTAAGTAGACTACCACCTAAGTGGTAGCTCATGGGTACAGAGTTTTTACCAAAGGTGATGACAATGCACTTTTTGGCATTGAGCGTGAGGCCATGGCGTTGACACCAGGCATCTGTCTCAGTGAGGCCCTTTTGCAGGATGTCCACATCGTTAGGAGTTTCAATTATGGCTCCTAGTTTGCAGTCATCTGTGAACTTCGTTAGCCAAAGACCTTCCGTGTTAGCCTGTACTTCAGAGAAGAAGATACCAAATAGGAGAGGACCCAGGACTGAACCCTGTGGTACTCCACTTGTCACTGGTCTAAAGTCGGATTTGGAGTCTGCTACTTTCACAGTGTGGGTTCTGTCAGTGAGCCAGTTGGCAACCCATCTTGTGACACAGGGATTTATACCTAGTTTAGTGAGTTTATCTATAATTGCAGAGTGGGGGCTGGTGTCAAAAGCCTTGGTGAGATCTAGATAGGCTATGTGAACCACCTTCCCCTCATCTATGGCTTTGGTGACTGCTTCAAAGAAGTCAATCAGGGTTAGGAGACATGATCTGCCTTTTACAAACCCGAACTGGGAGGGTTCCAGAGTTTGGAGATTACCAATGTCTTTGTTTATAAGTTTCATGATGATATGTTCCATGGCCTTGCACACCAGACTCGTTAGGCTAATGGGGCGGTAGTTCCTGGGGTCCATGGTGGCTCCCCCTTTGTGGAGTGGGATAACCATCGCTGTGCACCATTCAGTGGGCACAAAACCTGAGGTGAGGCTATGATTGAACATGGTGCTTAGGTGGGGTGCTGGTTCATTCTGTAGTTCATGTAGAACTCAGCCTGGGATGCTGATATGTCCCATGGATGCTGTGTTCTTAGTTTTGGAGAGTGTGTTTTTTATCTGTGCAGCCATGATTACAGGAGCTTTTCATTCTTCCAGTATAGAGATGGGCCCATTAGGGGGTGGAGGGGGTAAAGTTAGCACTGAAGCTATCTGCCAGGATGTTGGCAATATCAGTTGGTTCTGTATATTTAGTGCCATTGTGCTGTAACTCAGAGCAGATCTGAGTGTTGCCATTGAGATTCTTGACATAGGTATAGAATGCTTTGTTGTTGTCTTTAGAATCAGTGGCAATTTCGTTTTCATAACTAGCTTTGGAGGATTTTATAAGGGATCTCAGCTTCTTACTGAGGCTGACCAGGGAGTTCTTCCAGTCATGGGATTTTACTCTTTTTTGCAACAGTTTCTTTCTTCTGTTGTAGAGTTTGTTTATGGTAGGGGACCACCAGATTGGATTCCTTTTTTTGGAGGATAGCATCTTGGTTCTGTTAGGGATAGCACGATCCATGCACTGGTGTAAAGTGCATTTGTGTAGTATTCAGCAGTCGTACCTCTATTGTCCATCTGCATGGGTGTCGTGAAGTTTCCCACTTCTCTCTTAAGAAGCGTGAAGTTGGCTTTGGGGAAATTTTTTACTATGGTTTCCCTAATGGGGGTGGGGGCGGGATGTGGATGTCTAGGCTGATTAGCTTGTGGTCAGATCTGACCAACGAGTAATTGACCTCTGGTGTGGAACACTGGTCATCCATGTTGGTAATGACCAGGTCTACGATATTGCTGCCCCTCGTGGGGGTGTGGATAAGTTGATCCAAGACATGGGAATTTATGAATTCTAGAAAACATTGAGCAAAAGAGTTGGTACATGAGTAGTTTTCCCAGTTAATGGTGGGGTAGTTGAAATCTCCCATTATTAGGGTGTTGTGTTGTACCCTAATAATGTCCATTGTATCAAGAAATGAGGAGTGGGAATCCTGGGGCATGGTGGGGGATCTGTAGAAAGTTACAATTTGGATTGTGATCTTGCCCAGAGTTAGTTGCACTTGGATAATCTCAGATGCATTATGCTGAGCAACTAGCTTGGAGGTGTAGATATCCTTAATGAATATGGACACACCTCCACCTTTAGTGTTTTGGTTCAGGTTAGGTGGCCAAAAGGTGTTGTATGAATTATAGCCTGGTAATGCAGGGGTGCTCTCTGGAGTCTTGAACCAGGTCTCTGTCACTGCACAGACGTTGATCTTCTCCATTTTAAGGAGTGCCTCGAGTGAATGCATTTTGAGGTTTGGACTTCTAGCATTGAGTAGCATTACCCTCAGATTTTGCTTGCTTGTACCTGTTATGGTGGTGAATTTGTCATTTGAACCTTGCCTAAAAAAGGCACTATAGGGGTGGCAAGAGCCTTAGCCATTATCCGTAATCCCAAGGGCGACAGGTGCAGGCCATCTCTGACAAAGCATCGTGGTCTGTCGATCATGTCATCCCAGGCAGACAGATACTGGATCCCCTTAGAATGACATCAGAAGCTTAGCCAATTGTTGAAGTCAATAATTTTGTCCTTGTACTGTGGTATCATTCTGGGTAATGGCAGGATGCTACTTAGGGCTAGGGTCATACCTTCCTGGGCTACAAGATTGGAGAGCTCCTCCATGTCTCTTTTCATGTAGTCCAGGGAGGTATGTCTCAGGTCATTCACACCAACATGGACAATGATGGAGTCATATTTGTACTTGTTGTGGTGGATACTGGCATCTGACAGGCAGCTGACAGTAACGTTCTCCTTGTTTAGCGTGGTGAGTGGAACATCAGTATGCCTGACTATAGAGTCACCTATGACTAGAGTGTTGGGTACGTTGTTATGCCTTATGGACTGTGGTTGAGTGGCACACTGAGTTTGTGGGCTATGTGTCATTTGGGTTGTGTTGGGGGGTGGAGGTTGCATGTGTTTCTGCTTTGGAGGTCTCTGTTGCTTGAGCATATTTTTATTGAGAGCCTCCGTGAATGTAGGTTTGTGTTTTGTGTTGTTATGTGTGTGTTTTGGTGGTGTAGGTTTTGAGGGACTATGTGATGAATGTGGTGTGGTGCAAGTATTTACCTTCTCCTCTTGACTGTCTAGTCCAGTCTTGGGTGAAGAGAGCTTTGCTTCCAGTTTGAATATATAAGTGTATCTCTCACAGGTTGTAGTGTTGTGTGGTAGGAGGAAAGGGTTGTCTGTGTACATGAGGCAATTGCTGCATTGCCTCAAGATGCCCAGATTCATCAGGTAGACAGGAGAAAACACTGGGAGCTGACCCTTAGATATGCCTGGATAGGTGCTTATTTATTAAGTACTAAAAACTGTTTTCCTCTAGACAAGTGAGGAAAGTTGAGTGCTGTAGTAATTTGTAGCTTATTTAGTGCTTACAACAAGTTCTGAACAAGTGCTGAGCTCAAAGAAACAGATTTGAGTGCTAAAACTAAAACACTGGCTAGTTCTAAGGGAAATTGTGAAGAGCAGACTTTATGGCGCCAGGAATAGTTTAACCCTAGTTAAGCGGCGATGCATAAAGTGTATTTTTTTTAAATATAATAGTAGCAAATGAGCAAACTGATTTAAACAAATTAACCAATAAAAAGCTAAAAACTAAGCCCCATTCCAGCAGTCTTTGATCAGACAAGTTCTAACTGCACACTCCTGCCACTGGGGTGCAGGGGAACCTTCTCTAAAAAAAATGGTCAAGTTATACAAACAAAGCTAGATTCAGCAGGTCTGAATTTAGTCTATGCTACAGCAAACAAGGCATACCAATTTCAGAAAGAAACAGTTCAAATAAGCAGGCAGAATAAGCCTTTAACCAGAAACACCCAGCTCAGAAGGGCAGAATCTACACTCTCCTCCCACAAGAGTGCAGACCACACCTTCTTAATGTAAAATAACTGGCCCGAAGCCCAAGTGCTTAAACCAGAACTAATACACTCAGAATAGTAGACACTAAGCCTTCAATCAGCAACTCCCAACTTAGAAGGATGTAAGCTACCTGTCCTGCCACAACAGTGCAGACCACAAACCTTCTTAATATAAAACAACTGGTTTGAAGCCTAAGTGCTTCAACCAAAGGCTTAGAATAACAGTTACAATTTAATCAGGTTACTAACAAGCAGTAATAAATGTAGCAGAATAAGTGCAATAAAGTAGGAAGAAATACAAATACAGTAACAGCAGATGAATAAAGTGCAATTTGTTTATATAACAATAGAAAACGAGCAAACTGATTTAAACAAATTACCCAATTAACCAGTAAAAAAGCTTAAACCTGAGCCCTGTTCCAGCAGTCTTCAATCAGACAAGTTCTAACTGCACACTCATGCAACTAGTGTGCAGGGGAACCTTCTCCAAAAAAGATGGCCTGGATTAGTGCTCAAGTTATACAAACAAAGCTAGCTTCAGCATGCCTGAACCTAGTCTATGCTACAGCAATTCCCAATTTAGAAGGATGTAAGCTACATGTCCTGCCACAACAGTGAAGACCACAAGCCTTCTTAATGTAAAACAACTGGTCTGAAGCCCAAGTGCTTAAACTGGAAGGCTTAGAATAACATTACAATGTAATCAGGCTACTACCAAGCAGTAATAAATGCAGCAGAATAAATATAATTGAGTATGGTTAAGAAAAGGCAAAAGCAAAATAAAGTGCAATTTATTTATTTATTTTTGTAAGATGCAAGGAGAGTGGAAGGAGGAGCAGAGCTTAAGAACCTAAGTGGGTTGGCCTTCTCAGATGTTCTCTCTGCATTAAGTAGAGTGAACACCAGACTGGGAGGGGTGTCCCAGATCAAATTTACAGTAGGGGCATGCAACTGCAAAGCCATCAACTATAACAACTCTACAGGGTGAGAGGGTGGGGGGGGGGGAACAGTTTCAGGACAGATGGGAAACATGAAACAATGCCAGAAAATATATAAAATAATTCAGTCAGGCAAACAATAATTCAGTCAGGCAAAATTAAGGCAATGCAGAACTCTGAAAGTTTAAAATGCCAAGAAATATACTTATCTAGTAAGATTGAGTAGTGCCACCTGGGAATAGAACCCATGAGAAAAAGAAGGATAAATGTTAAAAGTTCCTTATAAACTATGAGTTCCACAGGAGAAGTTACTTTTTATTTTGATAATTATGTGCATACTAATTTAAGAATGAATCTAAATATATATTTAAGATAAGCTGTATGTGTGTGACTTTAGTCATGGGAATGCATGTTTATGTAAAAGGCAGCATTTGCATTTGTAAATACATTTCAGATGCATGCAGTTGCATGATCTCAGTAGTATATTGTGGGTAGTGGTACATACATATTTCAAAAGACATACTGTCTTAAACACAAGATTATGGTATGTGCTCACTTATAATAATTATTAGGAAAGCATTGTGCACATCATACCTATGCAAGTGCATTCTAAATATCATTGCCATATTAAACATAATTTATACACATTATATTGGCTCCTATAGCAAGCATTAATGACACATTTATTGCAATAAACATAGATATGACACTCATTTGCATTTATTGTTATATTTATAATCAAAATGTTGTGACAAATGGCATTCTGACCCCAACCCCCTATGTAAATGAATCTGTAAACTGGATTCAAACCCTGCATCACCTGTCTTCTTTCTCTAAGCTCACTGTACTTAATACCTTCTACCAGAGGGAAAGTTACCTGACAGGTGTATTTTCTTCAATGAGTACTATCCAGAGTGCTGATGGCTGAGCACCTGCACCAGGCTCATTTGCACTACAGAAGGCATCCCAAATTAAAATGTTCACCTTTTTTCTTTGGCCATGAACCATGTTTGTGTGCTGTCAAGTGCAGCTTAAATGCAAAAAGGCATTATAAAAATAGAAAACTGAATGAAAAATTAAAACAATCAAAGGGTATATCTGGCAATGATCAGAACAAGAAGTATATTACAGTGACACTTTTAGCCTTTTCATATTTCCTTGCCACATCAGAAATGTAATTTCTGGCACAGATTATCAGGACTTTTGGTAATGCCATATAATGGGAAAGGGGACAGATAGACAACAGCTCGCTTGTTGTTTGTTTGCCCCATGGCAAGTTGCATTTAGGTTACACATCATCAAGATTTCATGTAATGGCAATTGTTCTGAAAGGGGACACACAGAGAATGACAGAAGGTCATTCTTGCCACAGAAAATACAATTATTCATGATGTCAAAGTTTACAATATAATGCATTACTGTCATGATGAATACTTGTGAGATATAGGTAAGTTCTCTGGCATATATGACACATATGTCCACATTACACATGCTACTGGTTTTGTGTTATCACATTCTACAAAATGTCATCTGCAACAAAATCCATAGCACATACTGTTATTAATAATGAGGAGAGGTGCGTTTACAATACCAACACCTTTGTAACATCAATTCATAGGGAATGCAGGTAAGATTTTTATCATTTATCGCTGGCTTTCACATGTTCATTTCATATACAACATTGGGTATCAATATTTATTCTGAATCCAGTCATAAAAGATATCTGTAAACTGGATTTGAACCCTGCATTATGTGGCCTCTTTCTCTAAGCTCATCTCACTTACCTGTTGTGTTACAGAGATAGTTAGCTGAGAGGTGGTGGATTTTATTCACAGAGTACTATCCAGAGCGCTGACAGCCTCACACAGGCACCAGACGTGTTTGTTCTACAGCAGGTGGCCTAAATTAAATTTTCACTTTTTTTCTTTAAGAAGTGAACTTTTGTTCACTGCTAGAGCCCACTGCCAGTCAAAAGTGTGCAATGAAAAAAGGAGTGCAAAGGATGAAGACAGGAAAAAATGATAAAATATTTAAATATTGGAAACATTATGAAACAAGTACTTAAAATGTGCATTTCTGATGTTTCCTCAAGTTTGTTGTCTTGCAACATGAACATGTGCTTCTCAAACATCAGCATGTTGACTCAAACAGCACCCTCTTGGGATTTGAAACCCATCACACTGGGGCATTTACAACACACACTTCAATTTTTTCTCAGTATTTGCCACATACATATATGTATACTGTGGAAAACAAATACTCAAGATGGGACATAATATCAATTCACATTGCAGGTGCAACACAACCAAGTTCTGAAAGCTGTCCTTTGTAATTTACACAGTTAAGCTTATTTTTCCTTACGCAATGCAGACTAAAAATTTGCAACACTGCAGCTCTTTTCTTCTCTTTATAAGATTGAATTGCAGACAAATTTTACTCAGAGGCTAGGAATGTCGCTCTCCTAAGTCAGTTAATTTACTCAGAGATTTTCTTGTAAGTCTCTCTTGTCTGACACACCTTCAGTAAGTGTATGTCAAAGTGGACTGACTATGAAACCCTTATTGTTCCTGCAGTCACCCTAATCATTTACATTTGCAATCCATTAGCAGGTAACACTTCTCAATACTTGCCCTTGCACTGCTAGGGCATGTGCACACAGTTGTGTAGGTCTTTGCACCATGTTTACCTGCCCTGCACTTAGTGCAGATTGTGGAATTCATTAATGCAAATAAATTCACCATTCATTTGCATATTCACTGTGCTCAGAGAGCTGAATTTGCACTATATAAAGGTAATTGTGTAGGTAAGGAATTTGATCTTAGTAGATGAGACTGTTTGGATTCAGATAACTCAATACTGATATTTGCTTTCAAAATTTGTTTCTAGTTTAACAACCGACTTGCTGCAAAGGTATGTTGCTGTTTGTTTACAGATTGATGTGTTTTAACCTTACTGATGGATTGCAAATTACAATACGCCTATTAGTTTACTGTCTGCATTTTTCTCCATAGCTGTTGGCATAATCAGTTATTTAGTAAACAATACGAACAGTCACAGAAGGAACGCCGAGGCTTGCAGGCAGTAAATAACTGCCGTATCACAAAAAACAGTTCAGCACAGTTCAATCACGGCAGCGTAAGCTTCAAAGAAGCTTCAAATATACCACAAACACAACTCAAGTGTAATGCCAGTGAAGGCAAGACAGGTAACCATTAAAGTGCAGATAAACTTCAAATCCAAGGACACATGAGCCACGAGCTCTACGATTTGAACGTTCTTTATTCAGTGAGCGCTTTCACCCCAAGCGGGTTTCTTCAGACTGTATAAAGATTTAATTACAGCACAGTCTATAAATACTCAGTAAAATCAGGTGATTAATTAAGTCAATTAAAACACTATGCAAGGCTAAAAACTACCATCACATACTATTTGTGTGTCATAGTGAGACCAACATATGAAAACATATATCTATAAAAAAGATGTTACATTAAATATATTAAAAAGCAATGTAAACAAAATATTTAAAACACATATATCTATGAGCTCCATGCAAACAATTCATGCAATTATGTATTTACATCAACTATCCACTAGATGGTGCTACACTCTAAGTATAGAAACTAAAACATAAAAATATTGCAAAATAAAAAATATTGCAAATAATAACGTGTATGCTTCAACCAGAACAGAATTAATGTTCCTAAATTATAATAATAAGAACTGATCAATATTGAGTAACTAATTGAATTAAAAATGGATGTGACCTCCTACAAAATCGAAAAGCAGTGGATATATCATTTCACCACCTTCCTGAGCCTTCTTTTTTTGAGAAAAGGTTGAAGGCTGACCTTATCATTAAGCCCTGGAAAGAAGTCCCATCTGATAATCCACTTAGTTTCCATCTCTAGGGTTAAGTTCTCTAGGTCACCACCTCTAGAGTTAGGATCTACTGTCTGTATGACTAGGAAGCTAAAAGTGTGTGCAGGACCTTTCGCTTTGTGATGTTTGGCTAATGCGTTCTTGTCATCCCCGACCCTCATACAATAGACATGCTCCCTAATCCTTTCTCTCAGCGTTCTGTTGGTTTTCCCAACATAGAGCATGAACAACACATAGCTAGATATACAACATTAGGCGTCTTGCAATTGGTCCCTGTGTTGAAATGAAATGTCCTGTCGAATGAGGGTGGTTTAAAACTAGTGTCTGTGTTGATAAAGATGCATTGATTGCAACCATTACAAGGAATGGTATTGTATGATGGTGTAAGTACATCCTTAAAACTCCTATGACATAATATCCTTTTTAAATTCATGCTGTTCTTATACCTAAACCTAGGTGTAGTCCCAACCACACTGCTTATAGCATCTTCAACCTGTAGAACATGCCAGTGTTTATCTATAATGGCTCTAATATCAAAAATATCACTAGTATAAAATAAAGGTATTCTAACGTATTCAGGCCCACGTGTAACATTAAGATCTTCATACACCCTCGGGTAATTTATAGTACTAGAAAAATATGGTTTAGCCCTATTATCTCTCATGGTCAAAACTTCATTCTCAATACCTTCAATATGTGTAACATCGTAATCCCTTGCCAAAAATCTATTCCTCAGTCCTTCCAATTCATCTCTAAATCCACCCTCTGTAGGATTGAGTCTGGAGGCCCTTATGATCTGTCCCTTGACTACATTCTCAAAAATATGCTTGGGATGCATGCTACTATGATGTAATAAAGTGTTTTTAAAACATTCTTTCCTGTGGACAGAGGTATTAACTATACCATTAGATAGCCTTATGATATTGACATCTAGATATGAGATGAACTCTTTTGAATAGTTCATGGTAAACTTTAGATACTCAGTGAACCCATTGATTTCTTTCTCAAATTCCAACAAGGATGTCTCACTACCAGCCCAAACCACAAAAAGGTCGTCCACAAACCTTTTATAGAAGAGTGCATGCTGTTTGAAGTTCTTAGAAGGGAACAGTACTTCCTCCTCCCATTCAGCCATAACTATGTTGGCGTAGCTATTGGCACAGGCAGTGCCCATAGAATACATTTCTTCATTAAAGAAGAATATGTTGTTCTCTAAAATGATCTCTAAAAATAGAGCTAATAACTCAACAAACTGTATGTCCATTTCCGTATTTCTCTTTAAATAATTCTGTATACTTTCCATACCTATCTTATTAGGAATAACAGTGAACAGGCTTTTTACATCAAATGTCACCATAAAATAATCTATTCCATCACTCAAACCTGAAATAAATTCATACAAGTCCAACAAGAAATGTTTGCTATCTCTCAGCACATGGGGAATGTCATTCACTACATGTCTTAAATGATGTTCTACAAACAGGGAGAATGGTTCAGTTAACCAACCCCGTCCAGATACAATGGGTCTCATGGGTGGATTTGTTAAACCTTTATGTACTTTTGGTAGACCTTTGAGTATGGGGATGAATGGATGGTTCACCTTCAAAAACTGATAAAAGTCTTTCCTGATCAACCTACTCCTAAGTAAGTCGTCTATAGTGTCATATACACTAAATATTTTCATCATTACTTCATTTATATCAACCTTTGTATAGGATTCATCAGCAGATAATAGAATATTCATGTTGTTAATATAATGCACAAAATCCATAACTACAATAGGACCACCCTTATCAGCGGGTGTAATAATGATGTTCTTGTCCTTCCTCAAATCCTGTAAGGCTTGCCTTTCATGGTAAGTCAGGTTCATCTTCTTATGTTTCTTGATTCTATTGTCTCTATTAGAGTGCTGGGTGTATAAATCACTTTCTATAAGTTTAGTAAATGTTTCTAGTACAGGATGTAACACTGGTGTATAGACACTCACTGGTTTAAACTTATCAGTCACTCTGTCATTGTCAATCATACCAAAATCTAACCTTAGCTGTACATTCCTGGCAAACAGCTTTATGTCAATAATAGAGTCAGTGATGTCACTAGTTTTACAGGGTATAAAGGATAAGCCTTTGTTAAGGACTTGTTCCTCATACCTAGTTAGTTCTCTCCTTGACATGTTAATCACTAGGGATTCCCTTTCTTTCCCCACATCTTCTTTAAGGTTGGTCCTGTTTGTTCCAAATCTGTTACCTTTCTTTTTTGTCTCCCCCTGCTCATGGACCGAGATCTCCCTCTGAACCTGGGGGACTGAATGGGGAAAGGGACCTCTATTCTCGGGACCACATGGTCATTAGCTTTCCCATTCTCTACAGATACAGATTTCTTCTTTGTCCCTATCGAACCACCATTCATGGTGTTAATCGAATTAACTATGCCCCTAACATTGGTGGAGGCATTATTATCCAAACACACCGTCTTCCCTTTGTTTTGAATAACCAAGGGATATAAATTCACATTATTTACATTCCTGTTTAAATCATCTTCTTTGCCAACAACAGCATTGTCAATGGTTGAAACATTACTTGTCATGACATTGTTAGTAGATACATTAACATTGTTAGTGTCATTGTTTGTACTGATAATGCTACTTCTACTATTACTACTACATACTTCAACTTCCCTAGTGCCAATGTTAGGTGTATTCATGTTAATTACAACATTTCTAGGCCAAGTGAAGACATGGCCGTTTTTAAAATCAATTGAGTCCCTTTCAATTTTGGTCTTCTTCTGGTTAGTAAGTCGCCTCTCATATAACAAAACATTGTCCATCAATCTATCCAGTCCCAAAGTCTTTTTTGAGGTTTGGTAGTTCATATTAATGTGTCTATAAGTCTCAGTCACTTTCTCTTTCAACAACTCCTCCTCAGGTCTATGATAATCTATGAGGAGTCTCATGTAATTGAAACTTAATTCCATATTTAATCTCTGCCACTTCAATAACAATTCAGGATAATGGTTACCTGTAGTGGGCATCTTGAGGACTCGAAGCCCTCTAGGTATAATCTGCTTCTGCAGGCACGCTTCAAAATGCTGCCGTTGCAGCTGTAGTCTCTTTAGTTTTAAAAGATCAGTCTCGAGCTTCTCTAGGTCATCTGCCAGTCTCAGCAAATCTTCAGCGTTGTCTTTCTCAGACCCACGCTCCTCATTCGGTTCAAAAAATAATAGAGCATTCTCAGTACCTGAAATGTAGTTCGTAAATCTTCCCAACATCCGTTCGGACACACCGGTGACTTCCGGTACATATGCCAACTCTATTTCATCCCCTCCGTTGGTACAAGCCATATCCTCCAGTCGGAAACAGTAAATTTAAAATAAAACCAGCAACAAAAGCTCCAACGTAAGGACAGCGTTCCGTAAGTATAAAGTAAACAACACGAACAGTCACAGAAGGAACGCCGAGGCTTGCAGGCAGTAAATAACTGCCGTATCACAAAAAACAGTTCAGCACAGTTCAATCACGGCAGCGTAAGCTTCAAAGAAGCTTCAAACATACCACTAACACAACTCAAGTGTAATGCCAGTGAAGGCAAGACAGGTAACCATTAAAGTGCAGATAAACTTCAAATCCAAGGACACATGAGCCACGAGCTCTACGATTTGAACGTTCTTTATTCAGTGAGCGCTTTCACCCCAAGCGGGTTTCTTCAGACTGTATAAAGATTTAATTACAGCACAGTCTATAAATACTCAGTAAAATCAGGTGATTAATTAAGTCAATTAACTACCATCACATTGTAGTGGTATGTTTGAAGCTTCTTTGAAGCTTACGCTGCCGTGATTGAACTGTGCTGAACTGTTTTTTGTGATACGGCAGTTATTTACTGCCTGCAAGCCTCGGCGTTCCTTCTGTGACTGTTCGTATTGTTTACTTTATACTTACGGAACGCTGTCCTTACGTTGGAGCTTTTGTTGTTGGTTTTATAATCAGTTATTTCTTGACCATTAAATATGTTCTAAAGAATGTTACCTAACATTTAATGGAAATTTTTACATGAAAAACTGTCCTGTTATTGCAGATCAGAATCACAATCATAATCACATTTATTGGCCAAGTATGCACACATGCAAGGAATTTGACTCTGGTTTCAATGACTCTCAAAGATAAGTGCTGTATTACTCATTAGCAAAGTCAGATATGCTCCCTTGCATGTTGTGGTATTGTATTTAGAAACTGATGTAATATCCCAGAAGCTGAGCCCTGTGACACCCCTAATATATCTCCTGTGGGTCTATGAAATGTGCCTGTAGCTAGTATATGTAATGCTGCACATACCTTTGTTTCCACTGGGATGGGTACTCCATGAGTTCCCTGGGGTGTCATGAGAGGGTAACAGAGGTTGCATATTTCCTCAAATGTTTTCCTGTCCACCCAGTATCGCTTGACAAGTTCTATGTAATGCAGTCCATGTTAAGTCAAACAAGGCCTGAACACCTTCCTTCTTCTTGGCCGAGGTCTGGCAGTAGGATCACCTTGAATAAGAGCTTGTTGTATATTCAAGTTAATGAAGGTAGAAGCAACCGCTAAGATTTTTTTTTCTAAGTGTAATAGTGGCTGTATTTCAAAGAGTTTTGGATTTCAGGGCAAATAGCTACAGTGAGTATACATAATTACTTTATAGGTTCCTGAATAGCTTCACCATTCTAGATTGGTTCATTAGCATGCGATTTGGCTGGTTATACTATCATTAGCATATTCTGCCATTGACCCTTGTTTTGAGGCTGTACACTTAGTGTAGAGCCATTTAATGAACATAAAATAGTTCACCATAGTGTGCACGACCTGCCATGATGCACACATGATAGCAGTACTTAATATAGGCATTCATGAATCCACCCCCTTTTCTATAACTTCACCATTTACATTTTCATGCTACTCATATGTTCCATAAGAAAAATTACATCCATTTACATTACTAAAATAATTATAAACATATTCTTCATTGATCAATAACTACATTTTATTTACTCTATTATATTCTAGAAAAGTATGTTCCATAGTTTCTTCAACATTACAAAATTTAAGCAGCATTTCATATTTCCATTTATCTCTTTCTGAGCCTTTACTTTATTTAACATTAATCTCCGTAAAATATTTCAGGAAGGGTGAGGATGCAGGGAGTCGAGTTGGTGAAGGTGGATGAGATTAAATACTTTGGATCAACAGTTCAGAGTAATGGTGAGTGTGGAAGAGAGGTGAAGAACAGAGTGCATGCAGGGCGGAGTGGGTGGATGAGAGTGTCAGGAGTAATTTGGGACAGACTGGTACCATTAAGAGTGAAAGGGAAGGTCTACAAGATGGTAGTGAGACCAGCTATGTTATATGGGTTGGAGATGGTGGCACTGACGAAAAGACAGGAGTCAGAACTGGAGGTGGTAGAGGTAAAGATGTTGAGATTTGCATTGGGTGTGATGAAGATGGACAGGATTAGAAATGAGTATATTAGAGGGACAAAGCCAGAGGGGCAATATTGCATTGGTTTGGACATGTGCTGAGGAGAGATGCTGGGTGTACTGGGAGAAGGATGCTAAGGATGGAGCTGCCAGGTAAGAGGAAAAGAGGAAGGCCTAAGATAAGGTTTATGGATGTGGTGAGAGAGGACATGCAGGTGGTTGGTGAGACAGAGCAAGATGCCAGGGAATCTTCTTGGGCTAGGCTTATATAGGCTCCAGGGCCATTAGCCTAGTGCACACTTATGAACCTATGAACCTATGAAGATGCAGAGGACAGAAAGAAATAGAAGCAGATGATCCACTGTGGTGACCCCTAATGGGTGCAGCTGAAAGAAAAAGATTTCATATATATTTAAAATTTTTACTGTCATTTTTTTGTTTCTTTTTCTTACTCCATATTCATATCTTTCCATGTTTTAATCAAATATAATTTTCCATAATATCCTTATACCATGTTTTTCTATCTTTCCTATGTTTAGATATATCTATAGTCCAGCTTTTTATTATTTCACAGTACTGCTTAATTTCTATATTTTTATAACTTTTTTTCCTGAACCTGCTTCTGTTCAAAACTCATTGTACATTCCCAGATTATTTCTCCTACTAAATTATTTCCCTATTAAATGTAAGGAATCTTAACTAGACAATTGGATTAGTAAGACCTAAACCACCTTCTTATTAATAGTAAAATAAATCACATTTAATAGGATTTAACTTATATCCCCCTGATATTATGTCTGAAAATTATTTTTCTGATTTACTGAGGAACATTTAAACCTGATGTTTATACATACACGCACACACACACACACACACACATATAAACACACACACACACACACACACACACACACACACACACACACACACACACACACACACACACACACACATGAATTGGATACACCTTCTTAATAAATGACATTTGGAATACATTTCATGTGTCTACAACCTTTCTAATCTCTTCCATTACCTATTTCTACTGTTATTTTATTACATCATAACTTCTAGATTTACTACCTACAATATTGCTACCTGACTCAGAGAAATATGCCCCCCCATTTTAATTACATCCCCCAAACCCTTAAGTTTTTGTTTTAACACTGATCACACATTTATTAGCTCAATTATTTTTCCACTTTAACTACCATTTCTTTCACCCTTATCTTATTCTTTACTATGAAAACCAAGTCCCCTGTACATGCCATGCATACATGCATTTTCACAGTTTCTTATTTCCCATTTAGCAAAAAATACATATTTGCTTCCATTTAACCATCACTGCATTCATTACCAATATAAATAAATATTACTTACTGGACAGCCTTGTTTAATTGTATGTGTACTCCTTCCATTAATCATCTATTTAACGTTACTCTTGTTGAGGTATTTTATAAACCAAAATAACCATTTGTATCTATTTTCCCTTCTAGGCGATTATTTTTTTTTAACAACGTGGCATGTTCTGCCTATGTTCTATGTTATTATATGTCTTTTCTACACCACCAGCCACTATATCTATATCTATATCTGTATATATATATATATATATATATATATATATATATATATATATTTGTGTGATTGTGTGTATGCATATGTTTAATTACTGTCTCACAGATTTCTTTACCCTATATTCCATGCTCTAACAATTCAGCCATTTAAGTCCACTAACACTTTTCTTTGTTCTTTAGACATGTCTTTATGAAATCCATACCTTATATTGTCAGACCTAGTTGCACTATTATGTTCAAATCTTGTAGAACATTTTTTCTACCATGGCATTACTCGTTTCTAAATTTGCTTACCTAGATTAATAATATTATCCATTCCTCAATTTTTTCCACTGTTTGTTAGGATGCTAATAGTTTATATTAGTTCCTCCCATGAACCTTTTTTTTATGGATTAATTTTTTATAATTTGTGTAACTGAGAACATTAGCATTAATGCTCATACTGAACAAACCCTTAATGGTGTTAACATTGCACTCTGAAACCTACCCCCTCCACCTGTATTTCCACATTGGATTTTTCTTTGTATTGTAAGCAATACCATTAGTCAACTGAAATACATGTAGATGAAAAGACTGCTAGTAATGAAGTACATTGTACACAGACATTTTCCTTCCCTCCTCTTTGCCTTGGTTGTATATATATATATATATATATATATATATATATATATGTGTGTGTGTGTGTGTGTGTGTGTGTGTGTGTGTGTGTGTGTGTGTGTGTGTGTGTGTGTGTGTGCGTCTGTGTGTGCACGTGTGTGTGCGTGTTTCTTACATTCGTTTCTCATTAAAAAGTGACAGTGCACTGAAATGCATGTTGTTGAACTGGGAAATGTCATGATGTCATTATCTACAAATGGCAATCCTGAGTTACAATATGTCAAGGTCAACTGTATCATAAAAAGCGCCCCCCTAAAGATGAGGGGTGATGGTGCCCATTATCATGAGGAAGTGCTGGCATGTGAGTTTAATGCTGACTTTCTCCACTGATGTGACCCACTGGATGTAGAAGATCCTATAGACACAGGTCTGTCAGTGCTATGTGACCAAAATCTTGAATGAGAATGAATGTTTTCCTTAGACAAACTAATATCTGCTCATAGTCATTGAAATGTCTATAGATACACACACACACACACACACACACACACACACACACACACACACACAGGCATGTCACTTTTACAATGCAATTGGTAAACCTAATCTGGCAAAAACATCACTTCCATGGGTAAAACTCCTACATGACTTGGGTATGGTGATGTCACATCTCAGAAGGTGTGGTTCCCATCCTCTGAACCACAGTTCTGCAGTTATATACCTCACTTTGCTTCTGACACTTCAAGAAATGGCAGCACATGGCACAAGGCCAGGCTCCAAGATGGTCTGATAAGAAGATTACTGTTATGGTCTACCTCTTGCAGGAATCATACCTGCAGAAATCTGGAATTGCAGTGGCTGGCACTGAGTTGAAGAAGGTTGAGATCGCTGGTAGGAGTTGAGAGAGCACCTGTCACACTTGACATGGATCACCCACCCCATGCCCCAGTATTGTTATAGGTATGATGACCTGCAGCGGTACAAGCCTGACCAGCTGGCCAACTGGGTAGACAAGGTTAGGCCTACAAGGCCAGAGTTCTTCAGAAAGCATTTTAATATTTTACTTTATCATCTTAATTCAAATAGGTAGCATAAAGGATATAAGTGAACATATATATATACTTGTAAATAGAAATTCATCTGAATACAAATACTGTATGTGTATGTATAAAAGATGAGTGTGTATAAATATGTATGTATATGTATGAGTGAATAGTTTTATGTAGATATGCCTTTATTAAAGTATAAACGTGCATATATATATATATATATATATATATATATATATATATATATATTTATATAAATATATATATATATATATATATATATATATATATATATGCAAGTATATAGATATGCCTCTATATCTATCTATATAAATGTGTGTGTGTGTGTGTGTGTGTGTGTGTGTGTGTGTGTGTGTGTGTGTGTGTGTGTGTGTGTGTGTGTACATGTTTTTATATGCAAACAGCAAACAGGTATAAACATATATGCATTGAAACATACATACATTTAATATACTGTAATTATTAGCCAGACATTATTTTTATTACAGGGAGATAGCTTTTAAAGAAAATACATTGCTCTGTGTAGGCCACAAAATATTTATTAATATAATAAATTTGATAAGATGGTCATTCTTTCCAAAATGCTATCTGCACATACAAGGTGGCTGGCCAGATTTAGTTACTGCACCAGGGTCTGTGTTAGGCTACTGAGAAATAAAAAACCCAAATGGCAAAATATCAAACAGAAGACAGCAAAACCGACAATTACCAAAGAAAGACATCATCGAATGGCCATAGTCAGCCAACATCGCAAACACAATCAACCAAGATGGTGGGCTGCATCCTCCCCAACCCCCTAACTATATATATATATATGTATATATATATATATATATATACATATATATATATATATATATATATATATATATATATATATATATATATACCAATCTAAAATTGCACTACAGTGGGGAAGAGGGCAAATTTAAAGGCTTTCCTTCACTTACCTTATGCATCGCGTTACTTCCTGGTTGTTGGCCAACTATGGCCATTTGATGAATTTATTTTCAATGATGTCGTTCTTAGGCAATTGTCAGTTTTGCTGACTTCTGTTCGATATTTCACCGTTTGGGTTTTTTATTTTTCAGTAGCTGAACCTAGATCTACTACACCCTAAGCAGTATGGGGAGGGAGCAACAACTGAATGACCCCCACAAAGGTTAGTAACGATCCACTGTTCACTTTCTTACTTTCAGAATTTTAAAAGTGTCTTCTTTACAGCAGCTTTACATGAAATAACTTAAACATGTATACAAAGTATGCAAGGCATACTGCAAAGGAAACACATAAGTTAGAATGGAAAGATCTGCAAAGGATGAATAATGTATCCATCTGCCAAACAGACAAGCTGTAGCCAGACAAAAAAATGTAACAATTTGAAGAAAGCCAGGATATCCTTATGCTTTAACTTGCAATAAACAAAGTTAGGAATAACTATTAATATGTAGAAATATTTCTCAGTAGTATTGAATTCACTACAAGTACATAAAGAAGGCTTCTGGTTTGCTGATTATTAAATGTAAGCACATAAGGGAGATATACATATATTATAGGTAAGCCGCTGTGCCCCCTTTTGTCTTCTTTATGTAGTTGAAGAGGAGATTCAGTGCAACAGTTCATAGCAGAATAGAAGACTGCCCCAGCTGACTGAAGTTGCTTGTGACTCTGCAAACAGTAAACATAATTCTGAAATTAAAAAAAATATATATAATTCACAAAAACAATCTGTTAAATGAGAAATGAAAACTATTTTTAACTGTATTTTAAGTACAAATCCAGAAGTAAATAATACACAAATATAACAGCAGAAGTAATGTACTTCTAGTACATAACTGCAGCTCATAGGTTCATAGGTTGATACTAGGCTATCGGCCCTAGGGCCTATACAAGCCTAGCCATAACAATTCCCTGGCTATTTCTTCCCACACTATTTACTTCCCTGGACCCCTGTCTAGCAGGGTAACTGATATGATCCCAGGGGTGAATTTCCTTTCTCCCATCCAATCATCAAGGTTCCTTTTGAAGAGGGCCAAAGAGGCATTCTGCTTGACATATATGGGCAGTCTATTCCAGAGTCTGGGAAGTCTCTGGGTCAGGAACCTATCCCTCCAGCATGTTTTGTTTATTGTGATGACAAGGTTTAGATCCATGGAGCGTGTGGCTCTGAGGGATTGGGATTTCTTTAAGTGTAGCATGTCCAACAGCTCTGGGTTTGACATGGCCTTGTATGTTAAGCAAAGATCGCCTCAGAGTAGATGATATGCGACAGAGTATAGCTGGAGTTTTTTAAGGTGGTCAGCATAGGGCATCTGCTTTTGGCCTGTGATTCTTTTAGTGAGGTATTTCTGTGGCCTTTCCAGTTGTTGCAGATGTCTTGAGAGGTACATACCAAATGGGGAGTTGTATTCTATAATGGGTCTAATGAGGGATGAGTACAGTGGGACAATTACCTCCTTTTTTCTGGATAAAAAGCCCTTAGTGATGAGGTGTGCCACATAGAAGGATTTTCTGACTGTTGTGGCAATGTGGTTATTGAAGGTGAGACCACTGTCCACCTGTGACCCTAAGTCTCTTATCACACTTTCGGTGTTTAGTGTACTGCCACCTATGTGGTAATTCACGGGTACATGTTTTTTCCCAAAGGAGATAACTATACATTTCTTGGCATTGAGCTTGAGCCCATGGCTCTGGCACCAAGCATCTGTTTCTGTAAGGCCCTTTTGTAGAGTATCCACGTCACTTGGGGATTCAATAATGGCTCCCAGTTTGCAGTCATCTGCGAACTTTGTTAGCCAGAATCCCTTAGTGTTGGCCTGTACTTCAGAGAAGTAGATGTCAAACATGAGAGATCCCAGGACTGAACCCTGAGGTACTCGACTTGTCACTTGTCTGGAGCTGGATTTGGAGTCGGCTGCTCTTACAGTCTGGGTTCTATCAGTAAGCCAGTTGGCAACCCATCGAGTGTTGTAGGGATTAATGCCCATCTTAGTAAGTTTATCTATGATTCCAGAGTGGGGGATGGTGTCAAATGCCTTGGCGAGGTCCAGATAGGTTGTGTGGACTGCATTACTCTCATCCACGTCTCTGGAGACTGATTCGAAGAAGTCAATCAGTTTCAGGAGATATACATATATGATAGGTAAGCTTAATCCATTTAAGTAAAATATTGCAGATTAACTGATCAGTGTAAAAAGTGTTGCCATTTCATATGTTATGCCAGTTATTTCTTTATTATCAGCAAATATGCAGCTGTAAAATTCATTACCATTCCATATCCTTCTACTGATTTTTAACAGCTTTCTATTACCATTTCCAAGAATATTTTTTATGACTAAAGATTTAATAAAAATAAATAAGCACTGTTAATAAAGTATGTACTGTTGTATAAAGAAATTCTGAGTCCCTTTAATGTCTTTATATCTTTGTCTCTCTGCCCTCCCTCTTTCTTTTTCTTATTTTAATTATGCATTACTTTTCTTTTCTTTTTTTTTCCTTTCTTTCCCATTTATATTCCTTTATCCACCTGTCCAGAAGTCCCAGTTGTAGCCCAACTACTTTCCTCTCAGTTCAGGGAACATTCACCCTCTGCCCATTCAGAGATGTCCTCACAGAGGAAGAGTGGCGACACTGGTCTGGTAGGCTCCCTGACAGGCATAGCACAACCTGGCAAGCCACACAGACTTTAAACTTTGGGACTTCATTGAAGATGTGCTAGAGTAGGTAGTGAAGAAAGAGCTTTGACCCATGCAGGATCTTCTACACTGGGTGCAAGACTCACAGCCCCAGACAGTTCTGTCCACAGAACCACCACAGGCCTCTATCCCCTCAACATCAGTGGAAACTTTTGAGGTCCCATGGATTGGGGGTTACCTGGGAACAACTCCTCTTTACCTCCCTACTTCCCTAATCTCCACTCCTACACCCTTTAACCTACTGCCTTCCCAAATTACCCTCTTATATAAATAAAATGCAAAATAGGGAACTCTACCCCCACCAAAAATATAGAATCACTCCATTCCCTCCTCCTGCTTCTGCAAAATCCTCTTGATGTGTTCCTTCTGTGTGTTCCCCTTTGTAATGTCTCCAACTTTTCAGTCTTTCATATATTTCCCCTTCTAGTGTTTCAAAGAAAAAGTCAAAGTGTCCACATAAGGACACTCTATAAAAAATATATAAAACCTCTTCATATTGTTTGAAAAATTAATATAAACAGTTATGCTGCGTGCCACCTACCTTAAATATCTCTTATTACTTCTAAAGTACTTGCACATATCCAGTTTTGTCCATAATATATGAGTATTCTGAAATCATATAAACATTTACATTTTCATGTACTATATCACATATACTTAAAACATAACTTTACCAACTTTAAGTATTTCATGAAAGTGGGCATTTCCTTGCAGAAGCTTTTACATTGCCTTAATCATTAGAAATAACCTGTGATAAGTGTATTTGCATGTAGGCATAGCTACAGTTTTCTTATATGACCACTATGAACGCATGAACGTGAAGATTATGAATACCACCCATAATCTATTTCCATTTTTATTCTTCCTGTAATCCCATATATTCTTTCTCTACCTATAAGTAGCATGGCATCCTTCTTTACTTTCCAACAGATTTTTACATCCTGATTTATCTTACCAGACTGCCTCTTCATATTACAACTAAAATATCCTTTTTCATTTATGAACATTTTAACAAACACATATTTTTAACTGTTTAAACATTTCCACTCACTCTTTAATCTTAGTATATACATGATAATCTTAAAACTTTAGTTTAAATTTGATATCTCATAAAACATATCAGCCATTTTAATTGTAATCACAAGTAATACCTAAATAACTTTATTCTTTGTCAGTACTGCAGTACTAGAAATTAACATTTTCCTACATTCATAATATTTCTTCTTCCCATATAATCTCAAATCGCAGTTTTTGCTTTGTGTTTAACCTTCTTATGTCTTCTAAACATATTGTATCTGCTGCTTGCTTCAAATACCATTGTGTCATCATTTACGTTAAATCGTTTATAATACCAATAACATTTAATGCTATAATAAAATATTATTTTTTGCCTTTTTTGATTTTTTCCGATTCAGCGAAATCTTCCCTTTTATTACCATTACCAGATAATGCACTCACACATTCTCATCTATTAGTTTCTTTGCCTTTTCTTCTATTTTTAATAACTCGTTCTCATTATTCGTGTGTGCGTTATATTCTATTTCTTTCCCATTTTCTGTCTCACTACTAGTAAGTGTTATATTTTATTCTTTGCTGTTTTCCAGCATTGTCACATTTCATTTTCTGATACTAATATGTTTATCATTCACATCCATTCACATCATCCTGTCTATCATTATGCACATTGCTTTCATTAGTATTATATTTATTTATTTATTTTTTTATTTATTTAACATTTTGTTTACTGGGAAAGTCCGACTTGGAACAAAGCCAATTTTCAGCGGAGGCCTGCGGATAAATGCTCCAAACACATGTCTTTGTGATGTGGGAGGAAACTGGAGCACCCAGAGGAAACCCACACGAATGCAAGGAGGACATGCAGACTCCACACAGAAGGCACCCCAGTCGAGAATTCAACCAGAGAACCTCTTGCTGTGAGGCAACAATGCTACTGCTGCACCAGATTGTTATAATTATATTATGTATCACTTACATGCACAGTTAAGCCAGTAATGACCATTTTTATCAATTCATACAAAATACTTTGCATTCTCTCAGAATGTTCAATTTTAATACATTGTGAGCATCTCTTTTTGGGACAACTCTGAGATGTGGTTCATCTCTGCACAAAAATGTTTTGGATTGTTCCCAATATTTAATTATGCCTTTTTCCTGCTAGTACATATACATACACTTGGAAGTATATTTGACATGCCCCACAGTTATATCGCTTTCCTCAAATTTCAGACCTGACACTTCAAATTTTTTATCATAAAGTAAATGCAATCTATACTTACACTGGCACCATAGCACCAACATTTCTCTCTACTCAGTTAGTCCAATTTTATACACATTCAAGTCAAGTCTTATTCCTTACCATAATTACTAAGCTACCAGTATAATTCGAACAATAGGTTGAGGGACCTCATTTCAACAGTGTAGTCATGCAGCAAGCATGCTGTTAGTAAGTTCAGATATTACTGCATTCATGACTAGAGAAAAGAGATCGGAACTCAAGGAGCATCCTTGTTTAACCCCTGTGCTTAGGTTATTACTATTTCCAAGACAACTATTAACCAAAACTTGTACCTAGGAAATTATCACAAACCCCATTCAAGACTTTTAGCATTTTCTGTAATATTTTGTAAGAAGATAGAACATGCCATATTAAGGTGTGTCTAATATTATCCTAAACTTTTTTAATGTCATGAGCAACTAATTTTCCATCAACCTTTCCCAGCCTGATACCTTCTACCAGTTCTTTGATCAAAACTAACATTTCTTTAATATTTTTCATCTAATACTATATATTCCTTCTTGAACTATTTCTGACAATAATTCTCAAATTATGTTAGTATATAGCCATCAAAATGTTATGGTCAACACTGCACAGTGTAATAGGTCCCCATTGTTTGATGTTGCTTTTATTCCCCCTTTTTACAAAGAAGCTTTTTTTTTCACTCCAGCACTCACTGTTTTAGGAACTAAGCCAGTTACGTGCCAGTTATTCAATACATGTATAAAAAAACTGCCGTCTCCGTGTCTCCAATAAGATTAGGAAAAACATATCATAGGCCATCTATCCCTAGAACCAAATTTTTTTGCCTCAAGTTATATCTTTGTTTACGTCTAATAGAAACTTTCTTTTCCTAATAGTGTTGCAGTATTTCAGCACATTGTGCCAACTTTCCACTTAGAAGGTAAATAAATATTGCACTTCTTGTACATGTCTGCTATATATTGTTCTATCATAGTTTGAATGTACGCTTGCCCTATGATCAAGAAAACTATTCTAGATTGGATCTTGAGTACCAGGTCTAACTACATAGGGAATGCATATCTGTCTACCCAATGCTATAAGCGATAATCCTACAAAATTTTCTCTCAGAAAACCAAGCAACATAGATACGCAAGTCATGCATAAACAAGTACACAACCTTTCCTTGTTCGATCCAGAAACCTTTATTACAAACTGTAAATAATGAAACAAAAACTCCAGATGACTACCACTGCTTAAAAACAATAATTTTAATTCAGAAAAGCACTTTCACGTAGAACACTATGCTTTTTCAAGTCTTCAATAAAAAAATGCAAAAGCACATACACATTTTAAAGTCAAAACTACATCAATTAACTAATTTAAAAATCAATTAATAGATCAATTAAAAAATTCAATGAATCAATTACTAAAATTCAATTATATGCTCATTTAAAGAGGGTGGGCTTCCAGCTCCGATTTTATACACACATAGTTGTTTAAGCCTGGATATACATGAGTTTGGAGCTTTGAAATCCACTTCAGCTCTACCCATTCCACTTGATTATTTAAATTACCCCCTCTCCTATCATTTGCAACAATTTGTAAAACCCTAAATCCAAATTCATGTGCAGGAAATTATATAATATGTTTGGCTAAAGCATTTAGTTTATTATTATTTCTTATATCTACATATGTTGATACATCCTATCTCTAAGACGTTTCTGTGTTTTACCTACATAAAAACACTTGCATGCTTTACATTCTGCCATATAAACTAAATTTGTTGTATTACAGGTGGCATACAATCTAGGATGAAAAATGAAGGGTAAAACTGGATGTTTGATGTCCTGGGAAATATGTATATGTCGACACATTCTACAATTGCTACAGGGATATGTTCCTAGTTTGTTCAAAGCAATAGGCTTTCTCTGTCGATCATTTCAAAGTAACTGTTTCAAGTTAATTTTGTTTTTATACGCAAAACCAGGAGCTTCACCTATTATTTTCTCTGTTTCTCTATCTATTGTCAAAAAATGCCAATTTTTCTTAATTATGCTGCAAACCTTGTTGCTATCACTGGCATATCTAGTAATGAAGCGCATTCTATTCTTCTTTATGGCCGCATTTGTTACATGTGCTATAACTTTTCTATTCCTTTCATTACTTCTTGAATAATACTATCCTTGGCCTCTCGAAGAACAGTTTTGTTGTAGCCCCTCTCCATAAATAGTCGATATAAATGATCAAATTTATTCTCCCTATCAATATGTACATTACATATGTTCTTAACCCTATTTAATTGTCCTTTGTGTTCCCACATATTGTCTTCGAGAGGCCAAGGATAGTATTATTCAAGAAAGTAATGAAAGAAATAGAAAAGTTATAGCACATGTAACAAATGCAGCCGTAAAGAAGAATAGAATGTGCTTCATTACTAGATATGCCAGTGATAACAACAAGGTTTGCAGTATAATTTTAAAAAAATTTACATTTTTTGACAATAGATAGAGAAACAGAAAAAATAATAGGTGAACCTCCTGGTTTTGCGTAAAAAAACAAAACTAACTTGAAACAGTTACTTTGAAATGATCGACAGAGAAAGCCTATTGCTTTGAACAAACTAGGAACATATCCCTGTAGTAATTGTAGAATGTGTCGACATATACATATTTCCCAGGACTTCAAACATCCAGTTTTACCCTTCATTTCTCATCCTAGATTGTATGCCACCTGTAATACAACGAATTTAGATTATATGGCAGAGTGTAAAGCATACAAGTGTTTTTATGTAGGTAAAACACTGAAACGTCTTAAAGACAGGATGTATCAACATATGTATGATATAAGAAATAATAAACTAAATGTTTTAGCCAAACATATTATAGAATTTCCTGCATATGAATTTGGATTTAGGGTTTTACAAATTGTTGCAAATGATAAGAGAGGGGGTAATTTAAATAATTAAGTGGAACGGGTAGAGCTGAAGTGGATTTTAAAGCCCCAAGCTCATGTATATCCAGGCTTAAACAACTATGTGTGTATAAAACCAGAGCTGGAAGCCTGCCCTCTTTAAATGACCATGTAACTGAATTTTAGTAATTGATTCATTGCATTGTTTAATTGATGTATTAATTGATTTTTAAATTAGTTAACTGATGCAGTTTTGACTATAAAATGTGTATGTGCTTTTGCATTTTTATTGAAGACTTGAAAAATCATAGTGTTCTACGTGAAAGCGCTTGTCTAAATAAAAATTATTGTTTTAAGCCGTGGTGGTCATCTGGAGTTTTTGTTTCATTGCTGCATTTGATCCGTGGATGATCTTTGAACTTTTACTGGTATTTTGTGCTTTTGCCTAAACTTTAACTAATGTAACTGGAATGCAGTAAAGACCATGCTACTTAATGAAAAAGTAGCTCATTTCAATACCACATTTCTAAATATCCTAAATAATCTCACCCCACTCAGAACTAAAAGAATAAAATCAATGCCAGCTCCATGGCTGACTAAAGAAATTAAACAACTCATGTTAAGAAGAAATAAAGCATGGAAAAACTGGCACAAATCTAAGATACAACACAATTTTTTTTTTAGTTAGGGAACCTAAGAATCTGTATCAACATTAAACTATCCTTTTATTACCAAGTATAGTCTGTTGCAATGAAGTCCATTTTCATTGTAAAGTTTATATGTAAAGGTATTGCGTTCCGATCCAGGGATGTAATTATTCAACTGTACTCAGCACTCATTAGGTAATCATGAATATAATGCCCCTTTCAGTATCTGCCTGTCCAAACACTTGCCACAACTGGACCAACCAAAAATCTTTCTCACTAAAAAAAAAAAAAATCAAGGGCTTAAATTGTAAAAACTGTTTGGGCCATCTCAAAGCCTTATCTCTCTTCTTAGTTTCATACAGGCTACTGAGAGACAACTTGTACTTTGTGTATAGAGCTTCAACAGACCTTCTTTCAGACCTATTACATATTAGGAAGCCCAAATGTATCATAAATACCTGCACATGGGATCACAATCTCTTTTGTAAAATAAATATAACATATTGGAGGGATAGGTTTGTATCACAAAGATTATCACTTCTGTGGAACCATTTTCCAGTATACACAGAACAAAGCACTTTTCTTATTCTATTCAAATGTACTTTGGATGAATGGATCAGTAATCACAAATGCATCTACTATTTAACACCTATGTCCCTCATGGAGAGGAGAAACATGCAAATGTCTCAACATATCCTTGTTCAGCCCATCTTTGGGTTATCTGTATTTAAAATATAAGGGCTGAAAACTACCATGAGAACAGGCTAAGCTTCTTGATATCCTCACAGATCAATAGCCTAGTAAGGTCCTTTAACTTATGAGCATATAACTATTAGTTACTTACAGGTGAAAAAGTATGAAAGTAACAAAAAACAAAAATGCTAACTGCTAATATGATAATCTGCCAAAAAAAAATATGTCTTTCTGCAAAAAAAAGTCAGGCTTTCCACTCTTTTTAATGTTGTAGCACAAAATTACGTTAAAATAATGTTTGCTTTTAAATTCAAGATGCAGTTGCTCATTTTCATTTGAAGTTAGAGGCATAATATGAGAATATTTTATTGGAACCTGTAAAGTTACAGCTCCCTGAAAATTTCAAGATAATGTGTCAAACAATTTTAGAGATAACAGTCTTTTCACGAATGTGATCAAAAAAAGTATAACATTGTGATAGAGGCACAGCCTTCTTATTGGAAGTGTTTAATTTCCCTTACATCTGCTTGTGAAGTACATTGTCAAAGGCCTTGTTGAAACTCAGATGTATCACATTTATAAGGTTCCCTTTTCCCATGTCAGTGATAATCCAGTTACAGAAATGAATGCAAGAATTCTGCTGTGTGATTGTGTGCTGCCAATCATAAGTAAAAGAATTAGACTTAGAATTAGAGAATTGCAGAAATCTGCTCTCAAAAATCATTTCTATTACCTTACCCTGAGATGAAAGGTAATGAATCCCACTTGATGAAGAAGTTTTCAAAAGGCTACAGGTCAAGTTTACATATTTTGTAAATAAAACTAGCATTGTCAGGATAGCAGGGTGAGAAAAATAAAATATGAATAATATAAAATGATTTTTCCAATTGGAATTTTTGTCCTTAAAAATTAAGGTCTGCTTAAACATGAAGTCAGTCAGTTATCAGGAATCTAGTCTAAAAGGGTGGCGAAAGCCAACACATTCTGGCTAGGCTTATAAATGCCCTAGGGCAGATAGCCTAGTACCTACCTATGAACCTATGAACCTGTATGCAGGAATTTCCCATAAGGGTTGTATTTGCTAAGTAGCATACATACAGAAACCTGCGAATATCACAAGTACTTGTGTATGTTGATCAGACTCATTTTAAATTAACATTGTAACCAATTTCAGTGTCCCCCATACTGTCATGAAACTGCCATGTCATAATTTTTTAAAGTCAGTCAGTTAGCTGGAAGATTTTTTTACCATTACTTTGGTCTTTGTATTAACAATAACAACAACTTTGGTCTTTGTATTGCTTGATGTTCACAGTTTATCACTTGCAAAAGCTTCTTTTTCATAGGATCATAGGAGGTTACTAGTCCAACAGCTCTAGAACCTTTTTAAGCCTAGTCATTCATGACCAGTTTTCCCAATTATCAATGCCCATGGGATAGAACAGCTTTGGTAGATGGTTGTACCTTAGTGCATCTACAAACTGTCCTTATCCATAAGGGCCACAGGCCACAACTCAGGGGTGAATTTGTGATTTCTGATCGATTGGTCCAAATTGCATTTGAATAGGCTTACGGAAGAGATCTGTTTCACACGAATTCTATTATATGAAATCTATTCTTGAGAAAGGGGTAATCACTGAGACACATACCCGCGTTGGATATACCATGGAACACAGTGAAGACAGTCATCAAAAAGTGGAGAAAATATGGGACAACAGTGAAGTTACAAAGAACTGGAGTCCCTCCAAAACTGATGAAAAGACAAGACAAAAACTGGTCAGGGAGACTGCCAGGAGACCTATAGCAACACTAAAGGAGTTGCAGGAACGTCTGGCAAGTACTGGTTGTGTACTACATGTGACAACAATCACCCATATTCTCCATATGTCTGGGGTATGGGGTAGGGTTGGAAGATGGAAGCCTTTTCTCACACAGAAACACATCCAGGCCTGGCTAAAATCTGCAAAACAATACATCAAGTCTCCCAAAAGAATGTGGGAAAATTTGTTATGGTCTAATGAGACCAAGGTTAAACTTTTTGGCCACAATTCCAAAAGGTACGTTTGGCACAAATACAACACTTCGCATCACCAAAGGAACACCATCCCCATGGTGAAGCATGGTGGTGGCAGTGTCATGCTTTGTGGTTGCTTTTCATATGCTGGAACTGGGGCTTTGTCAAGGTGGAGGGAATTACGAATAGTCCCAAATACCAGTCACTTTTGGCCCAAAACCTTCAGGTGTCTGCTAGAAAGATGAAGATGAAGAGGATTTCACCTTTCAACATGACAATGACCCACAGCATACATCCAAATAAACAATAGAATGGCTTCACCAGAAGACAATTAAAGTTTTGGAATGGTCCAGCCAGAGCCCAGACCTAAATCCAATAGAAAATTTGTAGAGTGACCTGAAGAGGGCTGTGCACAAGAGATGCACTCGCAATCTGACAGATTTGGAGGCCTTTTGCAAGGAAGAGTGGGCAGATATTGCCAAGTCAAGATATGCCATGCTGATAGACTCCTACCCAAGAAGACTGAATGCTGTAATTAAATCAGAAGTTGCTTCAACAAAGAATTAGTGTAAGGGTGTGCACACTTATGCAACCAGCTTATTGTATGTATTTTATTTGTTATATTTTACTCCTAATAGATTTGTTTTTCAAATGAATTGTACAGGTTATAGGTCACATTAAAGGTGGGGAAAGTTTTGAAATGATTTATTGTGGTCTCATTTTATATATCCCAAAAACCTGGCATTTTAACAGGGGTGTGTGTGCTTTTTATATGCACTATACATAATGGTATGAAAGCTAGAAAAGCAAAATTCAGGGAGATGTAGTCATCTAAAATAACTTTGTTTCATTGATAAGCCTGTCAATATTTGAAACGGGTAAGTGTTTTCATCCATATTTCTGGAAATTGTTTCAGATCGGTATTAACAATGTTTATTAACTATAGTCTCAACTAGGTAGACTTACATGTTCAAGATGGCCATTGGCTTGTGGAAAGTCCACCTTGATTGGCAAGAAAACAATCCATTAAACTAGCTCTTTCAGCATTACCGGTTTTGGTGGGACGTACCTAGTTTCAGGCTTCATTTACTCCTTTTCATGATGTACCTACTTTTGGTTGTACAGTCCTATTTTCAGATGTGTAATGTGTCCCTGATATGCTTACATTTTTGAACTATATTTATAATTCCCAGTTTTTAAACTTGTTTTGCAGTATCCCACAATTCTAGTGCACATAGGAAAATGTACATGTTAGTTGATACTCAAATCTTATTCTAATTAGGTGCTCATATTTTTGGCTGGATGTACCTACTTTTCAGGAACCTTTGATCTTATTTGCTATGTCTTCAGGCTGAGATATAGCCATTAAACCTTGCATTTGTTTTCAAAATTAAAAAAAAACTTTTAGGATTAACCTACATATGGGAGAAAGGGGTAGGGAGGTTGGCAAACTTTGGCTCAGGGATTCAGAAGGAACCCTAGTGCTCATGTTAAGGGCTGTGGTAAAAAGGCCTTGTTTCCCTGATGCAGTACTTTTGCATTCAGAGACACATTAGCTGCAAGGAAATACCTCATTATTGGCAAATTTTCATGTCTCTGAATCACTGTTAACTACCACAAGTGCAATTAGCACTTTCCTGCAGTAGTTAACAGTAGTAGTTTATGCATCCTGTTAGCACAGGCACTCCTGATTCACTGTCCCACACCTAATACACATATTCAAAACACACACACACACACACACACACACACACACACACACACACACACACACACACACACACACACACACACACACACACACACACACACACACACACACACACACCATATACCACATACCTGTCCCTGTGTTGTTAGAACTTCCCCAGTGTCAGAAATGTTTTAGATCTTTCCACTTACCATGATACTATATCCACTTTTAACAATGGTAAACTGCTTATCTCACTCCAAAAAATGGAATACTCACAAATCCCTAACCATCGCAGGTCTATACATACCACCTACCAGGTGGTCCATACATGCCACCTGGTAACAACATTCTTATCTTGGAAGAGGTCCACTCCTAGATCTTGGCCAACATAAGACTATAAACTTGTTGGAGATAATCTTGTTAGGAGACATTAACACAGACTAGCAAAAGATAACCCTAGAAAACACAACAAACTCAATTCATAGGTTCATAGGTAGGTAGGTTCATAGGTAGGTACTGGACTATCTGCCCGAAGGCATATATTAGCCCAGCCACGTTGTGTGGCATTCACCACCCCTTTGGTTAGTTCCCTAGGCCCTAGATCTAGCAGCTAGTACCCTTGGCCCCTATCTAGTAGAGCTGTTGTTATGATCCCTGGTGTGAACTTTCTGTTACCCATCCACTTGTCAAGGTTCCTCTTGAAGAGTGATAGTGAGGGGCTCTGTCTTATGTAGATCGGGACCTTGTTCCATAGCAAGGGAAGTCTTTGCAAAGGGAATCTATCCCTCCAGCATGTTCTATTCATTGTTGTGCTGAGGTTTATATCCCTAGAGCATGTAGCTCGAGTAGATTTTGTTTTGCTAAGATGGAGCATGTTCAACAGTTCTTGGTTGGACATGGCTCTGTATGTTAGACAGAGATCGCCTCTGAGAAGGTGGTATGCAACAGAGAAAAGCCTTAGTTTTTTCAATCGTGCTGCATAGGGCAACTGTTTGAGGCCAGTAATCCTCATATTGAGGTACCTCTGTGGCCTCTCCAGCTGCTGGAGATGCCTAGCCAGGTACATTCCAATTGGTGCATTGTACTTAATAATAGGTCTGATGAGGGAAGAGTAGAGGGGCACCACTACATCCTTAGATCTTGATGCGAACCCTTTTGTGATCAGATGGGTCACATAGAAGGATTTTCTAACCACTTTGGCAACATGGTTATCAAAGGAAAGCTGACTATCTACTTAGCACTTACAGCTATACAGCTTCTCTCAGCTGATCAACACTCCATTTAGAATTAACAAGGCCACATCTAATGAAACCATCCTAGAATGGATTATTAGCTGCATAGGGCAACTGTCTGAGGCCAGTAATCCTCATAGTGAGGTACCTCTGTGGTCTCTCCAGCTGCTGGAGATGCCTAGCCAGGTACATTCCAATTGGTGCATTGTACTCAATAATGGGTCCGATGAGTGAAGAGTAGAGGGGCACCACTACATCCTTAGATCTTGATGCGAACCCTTTCGTGATCAGATGGGTCACATAGAAGGATTTTCTAACCACTTTGGCAACATGGTTATCAAAGGAAAGCTGACTATCTACTTAGCACTTACAGCTATACAGCTTCTCTCAGCTGATCAACACTCCATTTAGAATTAACAAGGCCACATCTAATGAAACCATCCTAGAATGAATTATAACATGTACCCCAAACAAGGTTGCCACTAGTGGTGCCCTACCCAGTAGCCTAAGTGACCACAAGCTAGGCTGCATAATCAGACACCTGAAACAGCCACACAAGATTCATCACTATAACGTAGTCAGAAACCTCAGTAACTTCAATAAAGAAATGTTTACTTCCAGCCTGCTTCAGACCAGCTGAGCTCCACTTAAAATTCTTTCCCTTAATGAAGCAGTTGATACATTTAATACATCATCAAACAAGCCAAAAAACATCTGTAATTCCATAAATGCAACAATCAGTTTTGAAAAATAAATCCAGCCGAGGTCATCCCAAATCATAACTCCCAAAGCTTGGCTTCAGTGTTTAACTCACATTTTATAAATACAGTAACCTCCCTCCTACAAAACAAAACTACTACAAATCCAGCCACCCCACTCCAATAATTGAAGCCACAACAGACATTCACACTCACTCCAGTGCCAACATATACAATTAAAAGAAGCTATGCAGTCTTAGGACAACAACCACTGCCCCTGACCAGCTTCCGTCTGAATATCTCAGGCTCACTGCAGATATCTTTGCATATCCTGCTTGATTCTCATAAACTGCTCTGTCCAAAAAATATATGTCCCCACCTTAAGGAAAAAAGAATCCTATATAATACCCTCTGTAAAGGCAATTCATCAGCCATGCTAACAAACTATAGGCCAATTGCCATTTTCTCACTTTTATCCAAACTCTTGGAAGAATGTAGTGACGCTCAACTTACTACATATACTACTTCTTCTCATAACCTCCTCTCTCCCCTCTCCCTCGCGGCATGGTTTCAGGCCTAATCACAGTACAACCACCATCCTTCTAAGGTTTACAGATATAATAAATCACAATAAAAATTAAAATCTTCTAATTTCAGTCCTATTTCTGAATCTATCCAAAGCATTTAACACAGTCAATTATCAAATTCTCCTAACTAAACTCTCCTCCTATGGGCTATCACCCTCCTCACTTACATTGTTTTTTTGTTACCTCACCAATAGGTGCCAAGCAGTGAAATAGCAAGATGATTTCTCCTCTTTCCTTCCTAAATCCATTGGAGTCCCATAAGGCTCCAACCTCGGACCACTATTGCTTTACTTATTTATCAATAACCTAAACATATTAGCCAAACAGGCCACCATAGTACAATACGCCATTGACTCCACTCTAATATATGCTGCTAAGACACTACCCATGCTCCAAACACTCACCCAGAAATCCTTCTTCTCCTGACTCAATAACTCACAACTCCTCCTGAGCAAAAAAATAAATAAAAATTACTACCATTCACCCCCAAATCTCTCTCCTCCCAAAAAAACACCTTTAATATATATTGTCATCCAACAAAACTATTATAGAACTGGCATCTCACACCAAACTACTAGGTGTGATTATAGACAACCACCTGAGATTTGATGTCCATCTTCAGCAAGCCATAAAAAAGATACACAAAAACCTAGGCTGCCTCTGTAGATTAAAACAACACCTTATTTACTTTGCTAGACAAAACAAAAACACTTATTTTCTGCTCCCCACCCTACTATATGCCTCTACTATCCTAACCAATCTCAACACCTCTTTATCAGCCACACTAGAGCAATGATAATATAAAGTAGCTAAATTCACATCCAACCAGCAATATAGATTTCATTACTGCCTGTCACTAAAACAACTGAACTGGCTTTATCTAAATAATTCTCTGTTGTCCTCCCAAATAATTATAGCTTTTAAACTACTGATCAACACTGAAAAAATCCCATCTCTTCTCTCCATCATTCTACTTTACACTATTAAAAGACCTGTGTTCTCCACTGACAAATCACTACTCTGTATAACTAAACCTAACAATGCAGAATCCTCACAATACATTGCAGATAGCTGGGATACCATCCCTCTCCACTTAAGAAGAGTCTACAACCGGAAATACATTAAATGCCAACTGAAGCAACACCTGATAGAGAAATAGCTCTGCACCTGCACCACCCCCTGGTTAAACTGGTACTAATATAGCTATATGAATTCATGCCATAACTCTATGCTGCAAAAAAAAAACCCTTAATGTACTGTTATTTCACCTTTAAACTCCTCTATCATCTTATCTCCTTTACCTTCCTTTCTTTGCACTGCTCTGTTTCTTTATCTTATCTTCCCACATCCTAGATTGTGAACAAGTCTTTATAGTAATAAACATTCTTACATAAAACCTGGCAATCTATACACACTGATGATATTACACTGCATATGCCTCCGTTATATTTAAAAAATATTCCCAAAAGTAGTCAGTTTATAACCCATGTAAGTCTTATTTTGAATCAAAACTGTAAATGCTGTAAATGATGTAGAGGATGTGTGTATAATGGAATTGTTGCTCGTGAATGAAACTGAAATGATGAAACAATGCAAATGATGTCCATGATGTCTGTATAATGGAGCTTTTCTCCCCAGTGCTCTGCCAAAAAAGGGCACTGTTCATTTGGATGTTCCCAGTAAACACATGCCAATAAATAACTACATAAATAAATACATTTTCCTGCTCTGGTAAATTATAGATTACGACAGTCAGTCATTAATACCAGACATTAGAGTTTCACACTTCCTTACCTTCAATAAACGCATGGTAGTGCAAAAGCTGTTATACTAGTGATGTTCTATGTTTGTAGTTGATATTATTAAAATCTGTCCCTAATTGTGTGTCATTGTCCCACTATTTTTGGCTTTGCTTAGATTTTATACTCTCTGAGACTGAGAGCTATGCTTTACATTCCTGTCCCACTCCTTAACTCATTAACTGCTGCAGTCATTGAACAATCAGATCCTCATTATATGTTAAAAAAACAGTACCACTAATTTATTAATTAGCACAGTGGGTTGAAGTTTGATGTTTACTGTGGCAAGGGTGCAGGGTTTGAAGTCTTTCCCCCCTTTTGTAGTTTACTATTTTTTTCAGTCTTGTATAATTTTTACATTACATCCCTGGTGATTAGTGGAAGCATAGAGGAATAATATCTTTAGTGGGACAGTATAGGACTAGAATCCCTCCTGGTTCCTTTAAGGCATGGTACTTATAGTATCCCTGGTGCCTAGTGGTCCTCACCTTTTCTTCTTTTATTTATTTTTAAATAAATGCCTTGAAGATGCACTATATAGAGTATCCTTGTTGTCTAATACTCCCAACCCACATTATGTGTAAGTACCATTTAAGCATGAAATGAAAGTATACTCCCTGATGCCTACTGTTTCTACAACAACATTATATATAACTGCTATTAAGGTACAGTCATGAAGAGTTCTCCCTGGTAGTTATTGGTCCCACCAACACACGTCTTTAGTGGTTTCCTGGTGGCTAGTATTGCCAAACTCCATTTCATATCTTCAGAGTTATTCAGGCCTGCATCTTACAGCATATTGTTTCTATGGCTTCACTTCAAGAGGTCAGTGGTGTACGCTTCCTGTTGTATAGGCTTATTCTGAAACTATAGGCTTTAATATATGCTTACTATTAGATAATTCAATCCTAGCTTTACATTTTGAAGTATGTAGTTTTTAGGTTTTTCCAGTAAAGTGCTACTGAATGCTGCTTAAGAAACATTCTAGTTAACAAATGTGAAAAAACAAGTAGTCAATATGAGCATTTAAAGAACTACCATAAAATATGTTTTTTTAATGTGGCTAGTAATCCTCCCAACCCAATGTTGCAGGCTTGTTAGTCTAGAAGCATATGGATGTATGACAGTCAACCAACACACACACACACAAGCACTAACACACACATTCACCTTACCTATCTCCTCAATATCCCCCCTACTGTGACCTCCCAGGCAGACATACACTCGCACATACACTTCCACATGTATCTCATCACAAAAACCCACATACACACTCACAACCCCCCAACACTATCTGACCATTAAACTCCCAGTCCCAAGCACTTATCTCTACCAGGATAGATGAACATGGTCTTTTGAGTGCGTTCATTATCATGAGCAGCCAGGAGTGGTCATGCCACGTTACACAGTCGAGCGATCCTCTGAATCACTTGGCTACATAAATGCCTTATTGCAGGCAGTTGTAGGAGAGAGCACATGACTATTTAGCATATGCCTGTCCACTGGAATACCTCATTACCATTTAGCACAGCCACAGAGACAGCCAACCACAGTGGTGTATGTCTTTGTGTTACAGCACAATGTAGGGTTGCCTTTAAATACAGGAAAAAAGGTACCACCAGGTGTACACCTTGTGGTAAATTTTTCTGAATTCCAGCCTGCATCTTACAGCATACTGTTTCTTTGTACAAAATACTTACATTGTGGCAGATCAACGGTTTACTTTTGCATGTGGCTTACATGACTATTCATATTACAGCTTCACTTCCAGAGGTCAATAGTGTATGCTTCCTGTTGCTTAGGCTTATTTTGAAACACCTGGCTTTTAGTATATGCTTACTATTAGATAATTCAATCCTAGCTTTATTTTTAGAAGTATGTAGTTTTTAGGTTTTTTCCAGTAAAAATGTTACTGAACATTGCTTAAAAACATTCTAGTTAACAAATGTGAAAAAAACAAGTAGTCAGTATCAGCATTTAAAGAACTACCGTAAAATAAGTTTTTTCAATGTGGCTAGTAATCCTCCCAACCCAGTGTTGCAGGCTTGTTAGTCTAGAAGAATATGGATGTATGACAGTCAACCAACACACACACATACACATGCACTAACACACACATTCACCTTACCTATCTCCTCAATATCCCCCCTACTGTGACCTCCCAGGCAGAAATACACTCACACATACACTTACACATGTATCTCATCACAAAAACCCACATACACACTTACACCCCCCAACACTATCTGACCATTAAACTCCCAGTCCCAAGCACTCATCTCTACCAGGATAGATGAACATGGTCTTTTGACTGCGTTCATTACAATGAGCAGCCAGGAGTGGTCATGCCACGTTACACAGTCGAGCGATCCTCTGAATCACTTGGCTGCATAAATGCCTTATTGCAGGCAGTTGTAGGAGAGAGCACATGGCTATTTAGCATATGCCTGTCCCCTGGAATACCTCATTACCATTTAGCACAGCCACAGAGACAGCCCACCACAGTGGTATACGTCTTTGTGTTACAGCACAGTGTAGGGTTGCCTTTATATACAGGAAAAAGTTACCATCAGGTGTACACCTTGTGGTAAAATTTTCTGAATTCCAGCCTGCATCTTACAGCATACCGTTTCTTTGTACAAAATACTTACATTGTGGCAGATCAACTGTTTACTTTTGCGTGTGGCTTACATGTATATTCACATTACGGCTTCACTTCAAGAGGTCAGTAGTGTATGCTTCCTTTTGCCTAGGCTTATTTTGAAACAGCTGGCTTTTAGTACATGTTTGCTATTGGATAATTCAATCCTAACTTTACTTTCTGAAGTATGTAGTTTCTAGGTCTTCCCAGTAAAAGAGCTATTGAATGCTGCTTAAAAAACATTCAAGTCAACAAATGTGAGAGAAAAAAGTAGTCAGTATCTGTATTTAAAGAACTACCATAAACATGTTTATTCAAGTAACAGGTAACAGCTTTCTTTATTTCCTTAAAATGTACTCCTTCACCACAAGCAACATTATGAGATTAGAGATTTTTTTTTAATTTGTGTATTTATATTATTTCAGATAGACATGAATATAGAAAACCAAATGTTATTCAGTGCATGTCTGATGAAATTATATATTACAGGAGTTTTTTCTGATGCCATGGCAACTAGCTTGAAGCATTCCTAATGGTCTCATGCTAAGATCTGTGTTTCTTCTGTTGTATATTATATATGTTGAGATAAAATATGTTAACACTGAGAAGTTAAGGATGGCATAGAAAGCTACCTGAACCAAGTGAAAGGCTATTTGTGAGGGGAGCATGTCTACCAAAAAGCTATTATAGCGGCAGTGTAGTGCATTGTTTTTCTAGGCTTCTGCATTAGTGAAATGCAACCTTTACAAAAGCCTGCATAATAGTGTGTCAGGTTAAATCCTTTACAGCATTTTATGGTCATGTTGTTGTGATTTAATGCCTGTGACTGGATTGTCTCATCTGGAACAGCAGGGTTGTTGATTTTGTGCTGGCCTCAGCGATTTCATATCTCACCCTTTGCTGCCATCTAATGTCCATGATGCTCTTCTGAAAACATTACAATGGTTTTTAAGCATTAAAAAAGTAGCATTTGCAACTGTTCTTCAATATATATACAGCTTCCCTCATGGGTGCATCTATCAATTTTCATGTCTCTTGAGATCTTGGCTGTCAGTGTGTGAAAGCATCCTGGAAGGCTATTAAGTGCTCCAATGGAATTTAGTAATTATTCACTTCACATAGCAATTCATGTCCCTTTTGTGAAGGTAACCTGTTCACCGAAATAAATGGCTTTTCAATGTCTAATAGTCTGAATATTTTAAGGGTCTCAAAAATCTGATTGTTACCTACATTGTTGCATTAACTGAATTTCCATGCAATGCGACCACTTTTAATACTTAGAGTAAAAAAAAAAACATAACGTTATGTGCTGTAATTGCTTGCATATATCTTTTTATGTAGTGATTGTTACTTAAGACAAACTTTCTTTTTACAAGTACACAAGTACAAGGTACACTACAGCATGTACCTGCCAAATGAGGCTTATACCACATAAAGCATTTGTTAAACAATTTCATGGGAAAAGATAAAAGTTTAAACATTTTGGATAATATGAAAATGACTTTAAGAGCATGATTTAAGATTTCCACACCTCCAGGTTGGTGGCACAGCACGAAGCATCAGAGACTATCCATGTGCAACTAACAGTGGGTAAAACTGCCTTCCAGTTTATAGCCTGCTACAGACCACCCTCCCAAACCCAGGAACCCCACTCGGCCTTCCTGAGAACACTGGAAAATATGAAGGTCTCTCCAAACACCATTATATTGGGCGACTTCAACTACCCAAACATAGACTGGGAGCATTACTCTAGCTCCAACACCCTAGCCCAAAGGTTCCTAGAATTTATAAACTCAAATGCTATGGAACAACTTGTTACCACTCCCACAAGAGGGGAAAACATACTGGACCTGATCATCACCAACATGGGGACTCTATGCTCCAGACCAGAAGTGTATCCCTCACTGGTAAGATCAGACCATAAACTAATCTCACTGGATATTCACATCCCGACTCCACCCCTGCCCTGAAAACCACAGTGAAAAACTTCTCTAAAGCACATTTCACACTCCTCAAAACCAAGGTGGAATCCTTCAAAGCCCCGGCCTGTGGAAAATATGGCCCAGACCGCAGAATCCTTTATAAATGCATTCTATGAACACCTTCAGGAATGCATGGATCATGCAATCCCAAATAAAACCAAGACCCAATCCTCCAAAGGCAGATGTCCTGTCTGGTGGACCCCAGCCATAAACAAACTATACAATAGAAGGAGGAAGCTACTACATGATAGAGCAAAATCCCAAAAAGGGAAGGCATCTCTGATCAGTATTAGCAAAAAACTACGGGCACTCATAAAATTGTCTAAGGCCAGCTTCGAGAGAAAAATTGCACAGGACACTAAGGATAATCACAAGGCTTTCTTTAGTTATGTTAGGAACCTGGGTGGGAATTCCCAGATATGCTCAGAATTAGTCCAAAATGACAAAAAATACCCCGAACCCACAGACATTGCCAACATCCTAGCTGACAGGTTCAGCGCAAACTCCCCCCTCCCCACCAAAAGGGCAAATATTTATCCCAGCAGAGTGCTGCCCCCCCTGACATCTCAGATGCTCAGGTAAGAGCTGCCCTCTCCAAAGCAAAATGGGACCAGACGGTATCCCGGGCTGCGTCCTACATGAACTCCAAGAAGAGCTAAACCCAAACATAAAACTACTGTTCAGTCTTAGCCTTACTACAGGATATGTACCCAAAGAGTGGCGTACAGCAACAGTGGTCCCTCTCCACAAAGGTGGTGCCTCAACGGATCCTGGAAACTATTGCCCCATAAGCCTGACTAGCTTAGTCTGCAAAGCTATGGAAAGGATCATCATGGACCTCATAAATAAAGATATTGGGGACCTACAGACACTGGATCATACCCAGTTCGGCTTTGTTAAGGGCAGATCCTGCCTCTTAAACCTGGTTGATTTCTTTGAAACAGTCACCAAGGCCATTGACGAGGGGAAGGTGGTCCACACAGCCTACCTAGACCTCACAAAAGCCTTCGATACAATACCCCACTCGGGCATTATAGATAAGCTCACCAACTTAAATATAAACCCCTATGTCACTAGATGGGTTGCAAACTGGCTCAAGGACAGAACCCACATGGTTAGAATTGCTGAAGCCATGTCAGACTCCAAACCAGTTACAAGTGGCATCCCACAAGGCTCAGTCCTGGGACCTCTCTTGTTCGGTATATATTTCTCAGAGGTACAGGCCAACACGGAAGGACTGGGGCTGCCTAAGTTCGCAGATGACTGCAAACTGGGCGCCATAATCGACTCTCCAGCCGACACAAGCATCCTCCAAAAGGGCCTCATAGAAACAGACAACTGGTGCCAGAGCCATGGCCTCAAGCTAAACGCCAAAAAGTGTATAGTCATCCCCTTTGGCAAAAACAAAGTGCCCACAAATTACCACATAGGTGGTAATCCATTAAGTACAGAAGAAGTAATTAGGACCTGGGGACCCAAGTTGATAGCAATCTCTCATTTGACAACCACGTGGCCAAAGTGGTTAGAAAAACATTTTATATAGCCCACCTAATCATGAAGGAATTCACATCTAGATCAGGGGAGGTCATCGTGCCTCTTTACTCATCCCTCATCAGGCCCATAATTGAGTACAATGCTCCTTTTGGGATGTACCTTACCAGACACCTGCAGCAACTGGAAAGACCCCAAAAGTACCTCACCAAGAGGATCATAGGGGTCAAACAGATGCCATATGCTGCCCGGTTAAAGAAACTCCAGCTCTACTCAGTGGCATACCGCCTGCTCAGAGGTGATCTGTGCCTGACGTATAAAGCCATGTCCAACCCGGAATTAATGGACATGCTGCACCTCAGAAAATCCAAATCCCATCGAGCTACGCGCTCGAGAGACTTGAACCTCAGCACTAAAATAAATAAGACATACTGGAGGGACAGATTCATAACCCAGAGGCTCCCTTCACTCTGGAATAAAATCCCAGTCCAGGTTAGGCAGAGTCCCTCATTGACTCTCTTCAAGAGGAATCTTGATGAGTGGATGGGAGATCGTAGGTTTACCCCGGGTATCACTTCTGTGTCACTGTTAGACAGAGGCACAGTATACTAACCTCGAAAAGGCATAGCAAAATTAATTTAAAATGGGTGGCGAAAGCCAAACACACTCTGGCTAGGCTTATAAATGCCCTAGGGCAGATAGCCTAGTATGAACCTATGAACCTATGATAATGTGAACAAACTGTATATAATTTGTAAGTCATGTGAATGCAGAAGTGTAAAGTGCCACTGCATACTTTAATGGAAATATAGCTGATATTATAAAGAACTAATGCAGCAGTAAAGAAGTATTGAATGCACTAAAAGATACTATGACAGTCAGGGCAAAGGATTTTTCTGGTCAAACAAGAAGCACTTTTGGAGAGCGAAATAGCAAAAGGGTAAAAATTAGAAGTCTGATATCAGTTTGTAGGGCAGATGTGTTTCTTGTCTCTGAACCAAGGCACAGAACCAGTAGTCCTTTAAGAGTGTCATCTTCACCATGCCTAGGGGTTAACATAATGAAAATGGAAAACTGGAATACAAATGCGAATACATGTATAGATTTATCCAGTCACTGGGCCTCAATAGAGAAGTGTAACAGCAAGGTTTATTAAGTAAAACTGTACAGTTCTACATTCCTATAAGGTGCATTGTGTTTACATTAGTAACTTCTTTGGTTTATCATGGTTCTCTTCTTGCCCCTTACAGATGTGTTTCACAAGATACTCCAAGTGTGCAAAACCACCTGCACATTTCCAAGAATGCCTCAGAGCAATAAATATCCATTCATTCCTGCAAGTGTCACTGCATGGACTCTTCCGCCTCCTTACTCTAGGCACAACATTGTATAAGCATCTCTGGTTCTCAGCAGCAGCATTTGAGAAAAAAATAGCCATGTATAATGTCACACAGCCTAGAGAAATGACAATGGTAGAAACTCAGATTAGCAACAGCAGATAGGAAACTGTATTACATGATGCAGAATTGCTACATAGTATTTCTTTGTCAATCGTACTGTGTAGTAAGTCATCAAAATATGTTATGACTGTGACATTCAAAGGAATGTGACAAAGCATTGTTTATGCTGCTATAGATAATAGTATTGCAGCATTGCAGTCATTAGCTTATTGGAAGACATGAGGTTGTAGACAAACAGCTGAAAGCCCAAAGTCAGGTGGTGCAGGAAAAAGATGCAGTAGAGTGGTGCAGAGTACAGAGTGCAGATAAGGGGTTTGTAGCCACCAGCATTTAGTAGAGACCTAGCAGCATTTAACAGTGTGAGCATTTAAGCACAGGCTACATAAAAACGGCTCCCCTCTTCACATGCTTTATCATAATAATGCACAGCGCTGTGTAGAGTTTTGTACTTGCATATACTGACCCATTAGTCATTTATTAAGAAAAGGCAAAAACATGAATGCAGGCAACAGAGATATGGCGAAGTTCACAAGGAGTAGCACAGCAACAGACAAGGATAACACAAAAATGCAGGAACGGTAATAAGACGAGTCATTGTTATGAGGTAGTTTGAATGAAAGTTGGAAAAAAAGATGGGATCACAAGTACTAAGGAAGAGAACAGAAAAGCTAGATATGAGTAAGGAAAGGGGACAATAAGAAGAAAGAGCAAAAAAGAAAGAGTACAGACTCCAAAAAAACATGGAGGAAGATAAGGAACAAGGCACAAGGAAATGAAAGAGAAGAATGACTGAAAGAGAATAACACCAAACAGATTAACAAAAAAGGCAGAGGAGAACAAGATACAGAGATGAAGTCATCAGTATTCATCAGCACATTATAACACGTATCAGCACTATAACCAGCAACTACAGATAACCATCATACAAGGCATCTCTAGAAATAGACAGCTTATGTCTGCAGAGGTACCTGAAAGCCAGGGAAGAGACACACCGGGAAGTGAGTGGCCAATCAGCAAAGAAGTAGGGAGTGTTAAGAGGACACTTCACTGATTTGTTGATGTTGTCTTTCGGCTTTTCCTGGTTAGGGGTCGCCACAGTGGAACTTCAGTCCGCTAATTATTGGCAGTAGATTTTGACGAACGCTGAGGTGCCAGCTCGACGTTCAATCTTCAACGAAGGCACGCCCATTTACGCATGTCTTTCGAATGCCCACCCAACCACAGGGAGGACATGCAGACTCCACACAGAAGGCACTCCCCGCACTCCAGCCAAGAATCGAACGGGAGAACCTCTTGCTGTGAGGCAACAATGCTACCACTGCACCACCATGGATGTCTTTTGTTTAATTTGATTTGTTTAACAAATAAGTGAACTGGTCCTTCTTGGTCCATTTTTTAGCCATGACTTGGGCTATAAGGACACAAAATATGTGTGTGTGCATGTGTGTGTGTGTGTGTGTGTGTGTGTGTGTGTGTGTGTGTGTGTGTGTCTATATATATATTTATGCTTCTTAGTTATACCACCTATAAAGAACAAAAGCTTAATTATCTGTTCTTAGTCTGCATATTTTTATTTATTTAAATATTTAAAAGTTTATCTGTTGTTGCAGCCACTTTTCATTTTATTTATTTTTTATATTTAGAAGTTCACAAATTATATATTTATATGTGTGTGTGTGTGTGTGTGTGTGTGTGTGTGTGTGTGTGTGTGTGTGTGTGTGTGTATACTTAAAATTATCTGAACCCATTAAAATATCTAAACGTTTAATACTGAAAAAAAGATCTAAACTCATAAATATCTAAACACAAAAATATTGACAAAATTGAATTTACACTAAGGAAAAATGTATACTCTTTCCCCACTGCTGTGTGACCTAGGAGTTGGTATATATAATTAGCAGGAGGTTTGGGAGGTGCAGCACAAAATGTCAACTAATCTAACCATATTCAAAACCAATGTTTTGCAGAGAGCAAGCCCCCTGCACCTCCTATGGGGGGATACAACTCCCACACCCCTTGTTAATTATATACACCAATTTAAGGACGCGCAACAGTTTGGAAAGGGTATAAACCCTTCGCTAGTATAAATTAAATTTTGTCAATATTTTTGAGTTTAGATCTTTTTTGTCAATGTTAAGTGTTTAGATATTAGTGAGTTTAGATAATTTTAAGTAGAGTTATATCTATAAATGTATATATATATATATATATGTGTGTGTGTGTGTGTGTGTGTGTGTGTGTGTGTGTGTGTGTGTGTGTGTGTGTGTGTGTGTGTGTCCCTATTTTGTTGATTGTAACAATTGTCAATGCTTTTCCCGCCTACCCAGTTTGATTGACAAGAAAGTTGTCAACACTGGTGCAAGATCACTACAATACCAAGGTTGGGGAATTTGGCCTTTTTCTGGAATTGTGCAATATGGTACATATATATATATATAATTATCAGGTGTGAGGTGGTGCAGCTTCAAAAACATTAATATTTTAATTTAATGCTCCAAAATAATTTATTGGAGCATGTTCTGTGTGTATGTATTTTTTTTTCTTTTCTTGTTCTTTATGGTAGACGTTTTGATTATTTTAGCCGGAGCCGGAGCCATATATATATATATATATATATATATATATATATATATATATATATATATATATATGTGTGTGTATGTCTAATATATATTATATATGTAGTGCATGGAGTGCAGTGATTGCATTCCATTCTCTACAAATATAATATAGTGCATGGAGCACATGATTATGTTCCGATATTGGTTAAAAGACAAATCAGTTAAGCACTAGAGTGGCACGAGACCAGACCTTCACAAATGGTAAGCACCCCTGCTTAATATCTTAAGGTTAGGTCTTGAGCTAAGCTGTATAATCTGCTAGTGCTGATCAGCAAATGATAATGGCAGAACAAAGGATTAATTTCTGCCAACTATCCGTACCCATAATATATCTCTGTCATCCTGTTATAAATTTAGAAAGTTACTAGAATAACAGAATGTGTGTTTGCTTGCATTTCCTGAAGGATGCCATGTCTGAAACTTAAAGGAGAACTTCACCCACAGACTGAAAAACATGTTTATTTCAACATGTCTTGATGTTTTCTAAATTATAACACCACTTTTGGACTATATATATATATATATATATATATATATATATATATATATATATATATATATATATATGGGTCTACCTGATTACACCGAAAGATGAGAAGAATGACAACGAGATAGCCAACACCAGAAGATCGACAACAGAGAAGACCGACAGTTGAGAATCCCGATGCTGAGAACACTGACATGTTAAGGTACGTGTGCGATAGGGACGGACGTTAGGGTCAGGGTGTGGGTAAGGTAATTGTGTGATAGTGACGGACGTTAGGATAGGGTGTGGGTGAGGTAAGTGTGCGATAGTGATGGACATTAGGTTTAGTGGCAGGTTTAGTGAGTTAGGGTTAGGGTGTGGGTAAGGTAAGTGTGTGATAGTGACGGACTTAAGGATTAGGGGCAGATTGAGTTAGGGTTAGGGTGCGGTAAGGTAAGTGTGCGATAGTGACAGACTTAAGGGTTAGGGGCGGATTAAGTGAGTTAGGGTTAGGGTGTGGGTAAGGTAAGTGTGCGATAGTGACAGGCCTTAGGGTTAGGGTTTGGGTTAAGGTTAGTGCATAGATATAGCTGTGCATGTAAAGTTTAGTGTAGATTTGTAAGGTTTTTGGTGTGCTTGCATTGTGTGTGTGGTTTTCGGGAAAGTTATTTGTTTTGTTGATTGTCAGGATTGTGGTTTGTCGGGCATGTGAAGTTTCGTGTTTTTGAACTTTTGGTTTTGTCGTGTTGGTTATTTCGTTGTCGGTGTTTTGGCGTGTTGGTGTTATCAGGTAGACCCATATAT
>NC_056737.1:1941205895-1941263395 GCF_019279795.1 Protopterus annectens | reverse complement strand
TGTATACCAGCTGGGTTATGAATGAAGGGGAAGTACATACACAGTTGTATTAAATTGTCATAGCATTGCTATATGATAGGGGAGCCGGTATACATTACTAATGTAATGAGACAGTACCAGGGATATTTGTGTACATACAAAGATGTTGAGTCATATGTGGTGGGAATGGACATGTTTAATTACATGAAGGGCTGAAAGCTATAACAAATGTTTTCACTAAAAACAGATACTACCCAATTCATGCTGGAAGTATAATTTTAGCCTTAAGAGTAACAAAAACAGTATTTTTCATATACAACTATTAGATTGCTACTTCTAGTTGCACAAATATTTTATTTTATTTTCGTTTGTTAACTGGGGCAGAAATCTTGCCCACTTAGATATTTTTTAGGTTCAACCCAGGGATACAGAATTTTAGATATACACAGTTTATAGCACCATAATAGTTATGTACAACAAGCAATTGGACAGTTAAACTTGGATTGTGCTTTATGATTTATAGAAAAAATGAAGAAATGTCATGCTGGACAAAAAGAAAATGCACATGCACTGTAATACAGAGGTGATGTAAGAACTTTTATTAAAGCAATACATCTTTTACAACTTCTTGAGCATCCAGACTAGCAGGTGTTCTTCATAACTCCTGATGATGCACTTTAGGAAGATCTTTGCTCAACCAATAAGCTCTTAGTAATCAAAACAAAGTCTAATAACTTAGTAGGTGACTCACTATACTCCTATTAAGTATCTAAACTCTAGTACTCCATCCCAACATACCTAAAACAGACCATGAAACCTTCTACATTCAAGCCCTTACTAAACTAACACCAGAATCATGCACATGGTCCTCACCTGGGTAACTCCACTTTTCTTTGTCAGTTCATACCTCCTATCCCTCTATAACCTCTATCCCCTTCTACACAACAAACATTTCTACCACACCTCCTCAGTTTGCTTCCTACCTTAATCCCCACTTTACTTTTCAATTTTTTTTTTAACAATCTCTTTATTGACTTTTCTTTAATAACATTCCCATTGAGTTCAATACCAAGAACAAACATATCAGACCAGAAAACAAAAATAGAACATGTAATAGGGCAAATTTCCAGGATAATGTAGATTTCTCATATCCCATTTTGCTTAATCTGACTTTGACTGAATGACTGAACACCATAATTTTTATAAACATTTACAGGTCCAGAATATATGAAGTAGGTCAGCATTCTGGCTATCACAATGTGGACATAAGGGGGATGAAGTAGGTTTAAATTTGTTTATTTGAATCGGGGTAAGGTATGCATTATTTAGTATCATGTACTGACTGTAGCTCAGTTTACCTTTCAATTTCTTTTTGACCTTCCCACTTTATCCATCTCCTTCAAGTTCTCTCCACCGCACTCTAATAAACATGTTCTCTGTCAGTAAGTACCTTAATATTCTTACCTCCACTATCCTTGACTCATCAACTATACAATGCTTCCTGCCATCTTCTATCATGAACTACTGACTAATGTTTCATATTCCTTACCTCAATTTAATTTATTCCTAACATCTACACTATAACCCTCATTACCCATGTCTTATAAGTCATATCTAATGTCTGCTTATGACATATATTGCACATAAACTGTTTGCTAAATGTTTTACACTTGCAGTTTTATTTCATGTATAATGTAAAACGTGCTGTTACACCCTTAAATCATTTTTGCAGTGGGACCACCCCTCTTGTATCCTTTGACAGGGGAGTTGTGACCCTACCCCTCCATTGGTTGCTTTTATTGAATCACAAATCCCTGACACTAATTTACTAAAAACATATTTCATTGAAAATGCATTTCATGCAATCACATCTCATAGAAAACGTCATAAGAGTAAATGGATTCATGATTATTTATCAAAGATCTTTTCTCCAATAGACAAAAAATAAATAAATAAATCTCTGAAATTACTTTCAGAGAACAATATTTTAAGCCTCACCGTCACCCCTTCTAAATTTTATATATATTCCATGGTCACACACCAGTGGAGAAAGGACTATACCATATCATCACTAAAAGTGGCTTTCAGCATCAGAGATATAGCTGTGTTGTGAATCAGACAAACAGCACTTAGCAAAAATACACATTCCCAAGCAAATGTACCTTAAAAAGTTGTTTCTGCAGGGGAGCAAGTCCAATTGCACCTGCACACCGCCCTTACTTAACTATACTATCTCATCTGTTAAACACCTGTGGAGAACATAGGTCAACATCTTTGTGGATTATCTACTTTCACAATAAAGCGTGGACTGGTTTGCTGTTACAAATTTGTGGATATTCTACTTTCATAATTGAACATGGACTGATTGCTGTTCTCCAGGTGCTCTTTTCTTAGTATTTGTTGGTTTGGTTCCAAGTTGTTCTTGTTTCTTTTTTTGCATGGAGTACATGGATTCTACCACCGATATTCTGGAACTTTTGCAGCAGATAAATCAGCACTTGTTGGAACACACTGCTCATACTAAATATTTAGCTGACAAACAGCACCAAACTGGCCAAATCAATCAACTATTTGGAAGTTTGGGGATTCCGTTAACTCAACCCACCCAGAATGTGGACAGTCCATTATCTAATGGCAATAATGCAACTATGAATACTGTCAGTAGTACAAACAATGAGACTGAAACCCTCGAAGGAAAAACAGGAGTTAACTACACAGAACAATGGAAATGTAATAAATTCAGTTTCCAAGCTGCCAATGAGGTAAATGAAAAAGGTAAAAATCTTGGTAACATGTCTCTTTCCAAAAGATTAAAAGCGTTTGAAGTTAAATGATTTAATCTGAAGAAAATACAATTAGAAAATACATATCTCCTTAGAAACATAGATCTGGGCTGGTGCCAAAGGGACTGCAAATGTGGCAGTATCCGAATGGAGTGGATAACAACACAGATATGCTTAATAATGTGCATAAACTGTTTGACAGCACAGGTATTGCCCTGATGGAAATCATGGTCAAATATAATGGCATTAAAACTGAGCAATATATAACAGATCTTGAAAAGGAAAATGAGTATATAGTTAACGATCTGTTATTTGACCAGTTTATTACAAACTATGGCAACATTTTGGATAATGTAGAAAACAGTTGTAAGGCCATCTTTACAAGAAAGCTGAATAAAATAAAAAGAGATGCGACCGAATATGCAGCTGAAATTGTTTATCCACTTTCCAGAGGTAACCGGGGTTGTCGAGGTAATCAGGGGAGTTCGGCCAATGAGGAAGTAGATCGTGATGATGAAATGATGGAGGGGGAAGATAATTTAAATCATGGTCGGCAGGTGCCAGACCCTTTAGACGAGAGACTCAGGTGGTCGGAGAGGCTGCACAGCAAAGGGCAAGATGCCTACAAACCAATAAGAGAAGGAGAGAGGCAGTATGTGCAGCAAGAAGCGTGACCCAAACTTTTGAATTATCCAAAGAAGGTGTACAACGGATATGCAACGAGGCTGTGATGACAGAATCTACACACAGTTCCCCTCAAGTAAGTAATGTTTTTCAGTCTTATGCAGGTCAGTCAACTGGCTTACACAAAACTGTATGTAAGGACAGGCTTGATGAGTCAACAAGCTTGAATATCAAAGACGCTTACAACAAAAGCTTGTATAACATGGCCGCTAGTGTGCCTTTGCGGGGAACTAAGTGTGTGGCGGTGGATACATCAACTGACATTAACACTGGTTTGAATTGGACAAAAAATAAGTTTGACTGTAATTTTGAAACAATTAATCAACGGGTTCTTATTGAGAATTCAGAACCCAATGTGTGTGCAACGTTTGAGTGCTTAAATGTAATGAATTTATTGGTCATTGGAGGTAGTAGTAATTGTGTGTTAAATTATGATTTAAACAGTTCATAACTTCAACTGAAAGTTTATTGGAGTTATATGTTTAATCGACATCTAAAATGTTTGAAGTGGGAAGTGAATGGCTGTGGAATGAAGTGATTTTGTCCAATATTGATTCAAACAAAAATGGGGGTGGGGGTATTCTATTAGATGAAGGAGTAGAGCCTTCATTATTCAACAGCACAATGTATTTAACACTACTGGGATTGAAATGGAAAATGATTGTTTGGGTAACAATGCAATTTTGTGAAATATGGATAAAAATAAAACTGGGGGAGGGGGTAGTCCATTTAACCACAAAGTAGAGTTTTTACAGGCACAAAGTATGGTAGATCAGCCAAGTGGTTTACTTTTTGGGGGCACAAGCCCAGCATTTGAGGATGTGATTAATATTGAAAGTGTGACATCAAATGAGATTTCTGAAGAAAATGAAGATATGTTTAATTTTAATGTTTTGAAAAATCCAGAAATAATTACTTACACTTTTGGTGATTATAAAGTATACAATTATTCAAAGATGAAACTGGACACTTGGCATGCAAATTTGCTATCAAAAGGTTTCACATTTGTGCCATGTAGAAAGGGGACATTATCAACAAAGCTAATTGATTTGAAACTATTTGCACGCAAAATGAATATTAGGATGTGGTTTCCTAACAAAGGGACCAATTATGAACAAAGTGGTTTGGTTAAACCCAGTAAATTTAATCCCCCAAACAATCAAATGGTTGGTTTATTTGAAAAAAAACTTGTGAGTTAGATATAAGGGAATATTTTAAGAAATCAGAAAATGATGGGTACACTAATTTGGCCCCGAATGAATACAAGTTATTAAGTGAGTTAGCTGACAATAATGGGGTGCATATAATGAGGCCTGATAAAGTTAATGGTGCTGTGGTGGTTGACAAAAATGACTATATAGATGCTGTGTTGGGAGGGTGGCCTAATGGTTAAGGTGTTTGCCTTACAAACACAAGGTACAGGGTTTGAATCTCACAGGGGGATAATTGGCTAGGCTTAAAATGGCTCGCAAGGGCAGTTAGCCTAGTACTAATCTATGAACCTATGATAAGTATGTTAATGGAAGACAACTACGAGGAAAGTAGCATTAATGAGATTAATGTGGCATATATGAAGCTTGATCTAATGATTGAAGACATGCTTTTTCAGGGGCAAATAACCAAAATAGAATGTGATTTCTTGAGGAATCCCAATCCAGTGGTAAGTGGGATATTTGTGATTCCCAAATTGCATAAAGGCCTTGATGATGTTAAATGCAGGCCAATAGTTGATGGCAGACGAAGCAAGACATGCTTCATGGGTCAATATCTGGATTATCATATGTAAAAAGGTCTAGGCACCTTTGCATATATTACCAAGGATTCTTGGAATTTTTTAGGAAAATTAAATACAATAACTATTACTGATAATACCATGTTAGTTACTATTGAAGTTTGTAATCTATTTTCGGTTATTCCACATGAAATTGGATTAAGTTGGTTAGAGTGTCAATTAATAAAGACGGGCCTGTATGATCAAGACCAAATGAATGAATTCATCACCCTGATGGAAGCAGTATTATACAATAACTTCTTGTATTTCGAAGGGCATCTATATAAGTAAGTTACTGGTGTAGTGATGGGGGCCACTTGTGCCCCCATTTATGCCAATTACATAATGTCCTTTTGGGAACAGGAATATGTATTTCAAAGTGCCCATAACAAGTACATTAAACAATACATGCATTTCCTGGACGACATTTTCATCGTCTGGGAAGGAAATTGTGAGCAGTTGAAGGCATTTTTAAACTACATCAATAGTACAAGTGGACTTTAATTTACTTATCAGTGCAGTGCAGAAATGATAACATATTTAGATATCAAATTGACAATAGATAGGGAATTGAAATGTTTGAAATCCAGCATCTATAGAAAAATCCCATTTTCCAATTCATATTTGGATTACAACAGCTGGCACCTTCACCATCAGAAAAGGTCCATTATTAAAGGTCAGATGGTGAGGGCAGCCAGGATGGTCAGTAATGACCAGGAGTTCCTTACAGAATTGGAATTTATGATTACTATGTTTAAAAGAAGGGGATATCCAGAGACCCTATGTATGGATGTTATGGAAGAAATCATTTGGAAAAGGAATAATGGTATGTATAAGGCGATCATGATAGAGGTTGCTGGGCAAGTTTCTAATCAATTGGCAGTTAATATTGATATAATATATTGAGTTACATAGGGACTAGCATTTAGCTGGAATAGTTGTCTATGATACCTGAGTGTGAGATAGCTTTGAATGCCTTTGCGAAGTCAAGATATGCAGTGTATACAGATCTGCCATCATTCATTTCTTCAACAACTTTCTTGAAGAAATCAACCAGGTTAAGTAGGCAGGATCAACCCTTATCAAATCCAAACTGGCTATGATCAAGAATCTGTAGGTTACATTTGCCTTATTTATTAATTCCATAATGATCCCTTCCAAAACCTTACAAATGAGAATGGTCAGACCTATGGGCCTATAATTTCCTGTGTCTGTTGATGCCCCACCTTTATGTAAGAGAATGACAGCTGATGTCCTCCATTCATTTGGCACAACGCTTTTTGGGAGGAAGACACTGTGAATAGCCTCTGTACGAGGTCTGACATGTCCTGTTTCAGGCTGGCCACAAAGCTGCCTGGTATGTTATCTTGCCCAATAAATGCAAAATTCTTGACCTTGAATAATGTCCTAAGAACTTGTTCTGGGAATGCATGAAGGGAGAGGGGATGAAGTTTGAGGTAAATTTATCCACTTTTGGATTGTCTATGTCCTCTAGGCATGAGTATGTGATACATTGTCTATTAGTTCTACATGGTGTTTGACTTTGTTTCTGAGGTTTCTAATTCAGTTATAGGAGGCTTTGCTGTTGTCCTTTGCCTGGGTGCCAGTTTTTACCTCATATCTGGCTTTGGTTAATTTCATCAGGGTCCAGAGTTCTCTGTTTAGTTTTACACAAGTTTTATTTGAATCTTGAGAGGTACATTTACTGTTACATGTAATGAGTTTTTCCTTTTATTATAAAACCTGTTTATGTTTGGGTCCCAGCATAGGGATTTATTTTTGAGATTGGTGGAGGAAATATTTTTGAATTTGGCATTATATTTACTTTGGACAGATACAGATGCATCTATGCATCTATTCACATGTATATAGACTTGGCTGGAGTTTTCATTTAGTTTTTACTAATTGGTTTTTCAGTGTGCCCTTCTCACTTATGGTTTTAGTTTGTTATTTGTGATATTTTGCAGTTACCCTAATGATAATGGACATCAGCTGGGTATAACAGCCCTGTGTTTCTTATGCTTAGTCACCACTCTGCTTGTGCTGTGCTGATGAAGTCATAACAAGGGCGAAATATGCATATCCACAGCTAGTGGGGTTTGGCTTTATTGGCCTGAAATTGTCCATTAAAACAATGAAACAAGTCATGGGCATTCAGAATCGCCAATTAGCTGAAACACCTGGTGTTCATAAGGGTAATTTGCATATATCCCATGTGCCTCTGATTGAAGAGGTTTGAGAGGTCACTCATTGGAAGTTCTAGCTTGGCTGGAGTTTTCATGTAGTTTTTACTGACTGGTTTGAGTGTGACCTTCTCACTTATGGTTTTAGTATGTATATAGATTTTGACAGTAAATCATTCTACATAAGCAGAGGGGTTATTGAGTTGGAAGGGGATGTTGAATTTAGCCAGGTCATCACTCAGCTTCAGTAGATTAGCCATGGAATAATCTCTAAACACGGAGGTATTGGAGGATACTTCTGTCTCCAGGCTTAAGGTGTATGTGACTGATTTGTAGTCTAATTTGACCAGGGAGGGAATTACAACTGGTAGGTAGTGGAGCTGTTCCATATTGTTGAGGACCAAGTACAGGAATTTATGGTCCCTGGGTTTGTACTGATGAAGTCCAGAAATCTCTGGGCATAAATGTTAAAGGCTATATATGTCTCCCACTTAATGAAGATGTAGTTGTAGTCCCCTAGGAGAATGGAGCATGGCTTAATGCACAGGAACTCCATACTAATTAGGTAGGAGTTATGGGCTGAGGGATACATAGAGAGGTCCTATAATTAGCCATGATGTGAAAAGAGATCTTGTTAATGGTAAGTTGGAAGTGAAGGAGTTCCAAATTGCTGCCTTTTATAACTATTTTTTTAACAAATATGAAAAACACTGCTGCCGTTAGTGCATTCATCTAGTTTAGTGGGCCTGAACATGTTGTAAGCATTGAAACCCTGTATTGGGGGGGTCTCAATAGTCTTGAACCAGATGACTGTAATGATGCAATGATGCATATATCTATATTTCCAGGGTAAGAATTGCTTGCAATGAATGCAGTTTTTGTTAAGGCTACTAGCAATGAGCAGCAATACTTTTATGTTAACTGTATTCTGTTGTGTTGGAAGCTTTTGAGGATTGACTTTACCTAAAAAAGGGTACTATGGGGTGGATAAAGTTTTAGCCGTTATACAAAAGCCTTGGGGGATAGCTGCAGGCCACTCCTGGTAAAGCAGTTAGGACTGTCTACCATCTCATCCCAGGCTGATATATATTTGACCCCCATTGAATTACACCAAAAGCTAAACCAATGAAATCAATAATCTTTTGTTCATATTGCGTTATCATTCTTGGTGAAGGTAAAATGCTGCTTAAGGCTAGGTTCATACCTGCCTCTGTGAAATACTCAGAGAGCGCCATCACATCTCTTTTCATATAGTCCAGGGTGGTACTTCTCAAGTCATGTACTCCCACATGTACTACAACTGTGACGCCCCACTTCACTACCTTAGTAATGGATGCTAACCCTTACCGTAATGCTACTCCTTCCCTCAACCCTAACCCTACACACTACTTTCATAAAAACCTTACCATAACACTGCCACTATACAAGACACACAAACATTCAAAATACTCACAAACAACACTATATCTATCCCTTAAGCTAACCCTGACCATAACCCTAAAATACATAAACTCGCACACAAACATACAACACCTATCCTTCACTCATCCCAACCTTAAGCCTAATTCATATACACACACACAAAAACTATAACCCCTCCATCCCCACTTAACTGTCTTAACATTACACACCATTGACATTTCCACTGCTCGGCTATCTGTACAGTCAACAATAAATCACATCCCCTGCATTTGTCGAAGAAATGGCAGTCAACAAAATGTAGGAGACCCGTGTGTGTGTGTGTGTGTGTGTGTGTGTGTGTGTGTGTGTGTGTGTGTATCAGGGTATGAGGTGCAGCCCCCCACATGGGTGCTGTATGCCCTTTATAAAAAAGAAGAGTTCTATTCTTTTATTCATTATTTTTTTGTGTCTTCGTCTTTTTGGATCAATGTTTTTTATATTTGATACATTTATTTATTTATTTTGTTTTATTTTATTTTTAAATTTATTTTGTTATTTCGAAGTACATCTCTCTCTCTCTCTCTCTATATATATATATATATATATATATATATATAAAGAGAGAGAGAAAGAAATAGATTTATATATCTATCTATGTAGGTTCATATGTTCATAGGTATTTACTAGGCTAATGACCACAAGGGCATTTTTAAGCCTAGCCATGCATCCCAAATATCTGACAAGTTCTGATAACCTAGATAAGTGTAAGCAGGGGCTTGGGAGATGAAACATTTACAAGCAGGGGCCTGGGAGGATGAACCATTTACATGTTGCCTCTGCCCATTAGAGACATGGGTGCCAAACCAGGGATACATTTCTTGTTGCCCATCCAATTGTCCAAGCTGCACTTGAATTGGGTTAAGGAGGAACTCTGCTTCACATGGATTGGGAGTCTGTTCCAGAGATGGGGTAGTCTCTGGGATACAAACCTGTATTTCTAGCAGGTCCTATTCAATGTATATTACGGCCAAGATTTAAGCCTTAAGAATGGGTAGTTCTGGTGCTGTTTGTTTTGTGGATATGCAGGAGGTCCATCAGAGTGGGGTTATAGATATAGATACAGATGTGTATATGTATGTGTGTTAACTCCAGAATCACTAAAGTCTGGAGTAAGGTGAATACTCAAAGATACTGCAATCATGTAGTTACTATATATTCCCCATATTTGTCATTACATTCCCACATTTCCAAGAAGTGTAATTGTAGTCCTTGGAATTACAACAAGAACTCATGTCTAACCTTAGAAAATGTATATTCCTTCACATGTTATGTATAATTATAACACATGTTTTGCATGAAAGGATAACACTTGACATGAAGCTGATGCAGTTTGGATACCTTGTAGTTCTCTGTTTAGGGACAGTAACATCCTGGTTCCTATCCACTGCAGCTGCTACCATAATAAGTGTTGTGTCTCCCTTGTATAGCACTTCATATGTTTTTATACTGGATAAAACATCACAGCTGTCTTGCAAAATAATAACAGTTGTTCATAGTTCATGTTCAGTATTGTGTAAAGTTATGCAACCATGGCACGTCACAGAGAGTGCAGTTTTACATAGTGTATTATAAAAGCAGCATCCCTCTGTCCAATGCTCAGCTTGTCACATTGTCTAAACAACATCTTCTGTATAAACATATCAAAAGCTGAAGTTAGCAAATAATTACCCACATGCATAAATGCATCCTTTTCCACATGATATTGATGGGGTTTTTTTGTTTTGTTTTTTGTAAGGTGCAGGCCAGCAGTCACAGAAAGTGTTTACATGCTGACTTATCGACTGTATTCCACTGTTGTAAGTGCCTAATACAATAGCTTTCCAAAGTACTGCTATTATGTTTTTTTTTATTTTTGCACTTGGAATACTGACCATAGCATAAACAATGTTATTCTCATGTGTGTGAAATGCTCTGATTTCTTGCCTCTGCTATTTATTAGATGCTTTATTGAAGAATGAAGTACTTAGCTGTACACTGTGAGCAGTACAAACACACAGGTCTGACTGTAGATGTGTAACAAACACAACACATGCCTCTGAACAGTCTGTAACTTACAGGTTACTGTAAGTAGCATCCTGTGAAACTGTCTTATTACCCGATTGTCACACCTGTCATGCTCAAGAAGCATTTTGTGACACTGCCTAAGGTGTGTGAACGTGTTGTTCAAAATACCACATGCAGCAAAATATAGCCATATCCTAGAGACATGTACATTATATAACACAGTACGTAGTATGTGTTTTGTAGTTATGTATATCAAATATTCACACACTGGATGATTCCAGACAGTTCTACACCCTGCTTTGGCTAAATTAAATCCTGCTACATGGACACTTGAACCTATAACATAGGATACTTTTTCCCAATGCAAATTGGAGTAAACCATTACACCATTAAAGACTTACATTTTTCCATGTGAATACCTATTTCCAAATGAAACAAAATCCCTCGTTCTTTGCTAGCTGTTGAACCATTCACTGAACTCTTGCCATTTAGTGCTCTATCTTCATTACCGATGCCTTTGCCAGGCAGCACCTGTACATATGCAACTGCGTATGTTCTACTTGTCAAAGGTCACTCCCCAGTTTCTCAGACTCCTGCTCTGCTCTGTTACCTTTGCCAGAGGGATTGTTTGTTTATGGACAATAACATCCCAATTCCTATCCCATGTAGCAGCTAGCACAATTCATCAGGATTTGTTCCATTTTCCTCACAGATGAGGCACTATGCTAATACCCTATTTCCTTGCCCCCCTTCCCTGTGTTCATCCTCTAAAGAATGGAGTCCCCCAACAAAAGTTGTTTCTTTCTCTTGTGGGGACCAACACCATGTGCCTATAGGTGTCTGCTTTGGAAGATCCTGCCATTTGTCTTGGTCTTCACCCTTTTGTATCTTCATAGCATTACCAGTATGTATTATGACACTCCTTGTATTGTTATTCTTTGCACACAAAACCAGCACCAAGATTTTATTAATGAATAACTTCAATCTACTTTCCAGCCAGAGGCATGTGGAGGAGTGCAAAGTATGATGAAGGACAAACAAGCTTATCTTCTTTCTTGTCCACCAAATGGCCCAGCGTCACTGTCCTCCTTCTGCTATGAATCCTGATGTATAATTATCTATTTCTGAAATTAGAAACTGTGCACAACTGTACTGAGCAGCAGCTAGAACACTTTGCATTTAGCAGGATGTGTGTATGCACCTATGAATGCTTGCTTGATGGCATGCATGAGTACTTAAAGCAATAATTAGTTCTCTGCATTATGAGCTTCACTAAACAAGCAAAACTGTGCTGTACCTATATATAAAATGGTAACAAAATCTATGACCACTCGTATGAGTAGCAGTCACAGACGAAAGTGCTTAGCATATCCTAGAGAAATATATATATATATATATATATATATATATATATATATATATATATATATATATTCATTTATTTATGTTTTGTTAACCTGGTTAGCCCACTAGGGAGAACCGAGATGGTATTTCTACTACTAGGGGAAATTTGGTCAGGGAATCCTGGATTTTTCCCTACTATTTTTGATAGATGCCATGGGATCTCTTACATCCACCTGGACTACCAACAGCTTAAGCAGATGGGACCTCAGTTTAACATTTCATATGAAGGACAGCACCCTCAGGAGTATGGCAGCCCCCTAGTGATGCACTGCAGTATCAGCAATCCATTCACCTGGAGTGGGAATAAAACCCACATCCTTCTGGTCTTCCAGCACTGAGGGCAAAGGTGCTACCTGTTATGCCACTGACACTGCTGGAATACAGGTCTACTTCAAATGACTGAAATTTCATTTGACTGACTTTCATTAGACCGAGACCATAATACCGAAGTTTCAAAATACTGAAAACTCACTTGACTGAAACTCATAATACTGAAACCTTACAATGCTAAATTTCAACATACTAAATTGTAAACTATAGACATGCACACTTACAACACCAGTGACTAACTCTTTCCAGAACTTAAAAACTACTTACGTACCCTCTTAACAAAAACTAGATGATATAAAACCAAACTAGATGTGGGGGCTATGCCTCCCACACCCCCAATGTGGGGGCTGTACCCCCCCACAATCCCCCTAACTATATATACTAACTTCAGGATCACACTACAGTGAGAAAAGGGCATATACCTTTCACTTACCTTACAGCAGTCTACACGCTGCCACTACTATGTTGAAATTTAGCATTGTAAGGTTTCAGTCTTATGTGGTTCAGTCAAGTGAGTTTTCAGTATTTTGAAATTTCGGTATTATGGTCTCGGTCAAATGAAATTTTAGTCATATGAACTAGACCCTGGGATACACGTATTTGCATTACTCCAAGGGTAGGAAGACTAGGATAAGCTTCCGGTTTTGTTTTAGTTCTCCCATCTGCCATTTGCCTGTCATTGCTGATGGCTGTAAAGCATCTCTGTAACAGTGACAGCTATAGAATTTAGTGTGAGATACAGTAAGAGAAAGTGAAAATTCATACTTTGCAGGAGATTTGGCAGTGCTTTTGTGTTTATTAGGATACTGCCGAGGCTACAGTTCAGATATTGCTAATAGAAATTTAGGGCACTCTGTGTGTTACTGCTGTATAAAACAATACAGTACCACACAGCTTTGTACACAAGTATGTTTAGTGTAAGACAGTTGTATTGTACTGAATGTGTTGTAAAACAAAGATATTTACAGTGTACGATTACTCCCTATGCACTATGTTCCTCTTGTGACATGCAACATTAACATGGTAACCATCTGTAACAAGTTGCAATCAAGCATGAGTTCTAGGCAGCAAGTGCGTAGCAGAATAAGGCTGTCCAGATAAATATGTGTGCAAGTGTGCCATCGATAGGTCTCCATGGGCCAGATTCCAAAAGACTTGCTCTCAGAGTAAGTCACACCAAGAGCAAGTGTTTTGGAATTTGGCCCCATAAAAATATCAAACATGCTATTTTGAATGCACAAAAAATGTGATCAGAAGACTACCAACAGAGATCCATCCAAAAGTACTGCTTTATGTGGAGGCAAGCCCCATCTAAGGTCACCAAGTCTCATAGAAAAGGCAGTTCATTTTTAAAATAACAATTATTAGTTTTCTTTCTCTTGTGAATTTGAAAGAAAAAATAATTTTCACTATATTATTCTTGAATTTGTCTGATTCAAGTAGTTTTTACCAAGACAAAATAAAAGACGTGCTTTTAAAGTAAGGTTACAAGAACACGTAAGAGATATTAGAAATAAAAAAATAGAAAGCCCCCTTGCAATGCATTTTAAAGATTATCATAACAGTGACCCAAAGGTTATGTTTGCTACTATCTTGGAACACATTGTTTTAGATAAAAATGATGAAATAGTTAAAAGGAGACTTATATAAGGAAACAGTTTTTATATTAAAATTTGACACTATGACACCCAGAGACATTAATGTAGAATGCAACTGGAGAGTTTTTTTGTAATTAATTGATAAATTGTTTAATTAACATTTTATGGTATAAATATGTGTTGTAATGAATTTGATAGTATTCTCCTTGAAGGCGAAAGCCGAGGCGCTAGAGAGAGACTATTCAATAAATAAGTGTTGGATCCTGTTTTCTGTCGTTACATTTGATGAATTTTTATTTTTTATTTTGGTTGTTATACTACAAAATAAAAGACTGTTGCCATCTGTAGACACACCTCATAATAACATTATACAAATGACCTTGACATGTAGACAATCTATAGCACATTAATTTTACATTGCTATATTTTTATCACAGGTGACGCTCCCATACAATCTAATGATTCATTGTCTTTTAAAGTTATATGTCGTAACTTACAAATATAGAGCATTGTTTGCATGATGACATTTGTGTGGCTGTCTCCCTAAGTAATGTTAAGGCACAGAACAAACTTAGTATATATATATATATATATATATATATATATATATATATATATATATATATATATACAGGTGCTCAAGTAACAACTATATCTGATAGGGCAGATGGAGAATGTGCCATTAGGACACTAATCCATCTGCTGTCATCAGAGGGAGTGTACATTCTCCATGCAGTACTTTCACGTGCGTAGCTAATAACTGTGATAATTTACAGAAAAGCTTATTTCCAAAGTCAGGTACAAAACAAACTGTGAACTATAGATTGATTGACCGATCGATCAATCGATCGAGATCTATCTGTCTATCTATAATCTATCTGTCTATTTATCTATCTACCTACCTACCTATCAATTTAATGTAGTTACCAGACAGATGTAAACATAAGAACATTCCATAATAGATAGATAGATAGATAGATAGATAGATAGATAGATAGATAGATAGATAGATAGATAGATAGATAGACACTCATAAGTACATACACATATAGATTGAGTGTACATGGATAAAGGGATAGGTAGACAGTGATATAGATATACAGACTGGCAGGCAGACAAATACAAGGTCATCATGAGTGAGTTTCAAGAACAAACACAGATTTTGATAGCAGAGAAGCTCCGTCGAGCTGAAATGCATCACTGTACCTTGAAAGTGAGTTTGAAGATATTCAATTCATCAGCATCCATAACATTGGCAATCAAGCATTGGTAAGGTAAAATAAAAAAAATATCAATGCTTAGCTTACCATTCAAGGGGCTCTGTCCTCTCCACTGAACCACACAACTTAATTATTTTAACTCTGAGGACGATGCATGTCTGAAAAGTGAAGTGTCTAAGTATATTAACTTTGGTCAAATAACACTATCTCTAGTATGATGCATAACTTTATTTTTGAACTTTTTGACATCACTAATTTACTTGCTGGCAAATCAGGCATCAACAAGTAGTCATTATCCTACTATTGGGCTCACCTCCAGTTTGCCTTTTTTCCTGTGTATCTGCTATATTACAGAGCATACATAACCAGCAGCTTTTACTCTACCCATAAGAATTTACTTGTGTCTCTTCCAAGAGTTCTTGAATTCTGGCACTGTCTTGTCCCATTTAACTAATTGGAAGGTTAATCTAATCATCTACCATTTTTTTCTGGTAAAAGAAATAATAATAATAATTCCTTACACTTTTGAGATGCATAATTGCTTAAGGATTACTGTTTTATCTTGCTTATAGAAAAAGTTACCAATGCTGATTTATGCTTTTGAACGTATATTAGCATTGCAAACAATGTACATGGTTTATGCACATATCCTGCTAAGTGATATGGGATTGTAATGCATTAAATACCTATAAACCACAGTTACCAATACAGCAAAGGGAAAGGTACAGGGTTCCTGTAATTCTTTTGGTTACAGATTCATACATAGCTGAAATTTGAGTTTAAACAGTATGTAGACCGGAGAAAAAAACAACTGAAAGAAGCTGGTTTAAAAATAAAGTCTTGACAGAAAGTGATTCAGGCAACATTAAAGTTCATACAGAATAAAAAATATGCTTGTATAGAAAACATGATTGACAGTACACCATCTTCAGTCCCACTCTAATGACAGATTCATTGTCCCTGGAGCAATCTGAGTGCTAGGTAATTTGCTTTCTGTCAGAGACAGCCTCGGATATAGAACAACCTCACACTGGCAAAGATCCACCCACCTGTACCACTTTTGGTAAGCAGCTTAATTGTGCTCTAATGTTATTGTCAAATGCTAGATCTGTGCTAACATATGTTTTTATGTATCTATCCGCTGATGCTGACCATAGCCAATGTTTTATTTGTTGATTCATTTTTTTTATACGTAGTTGACTTATTATTCTTGGGCTACTTATTTCTACTATGTTGCATAATGCTGATTAGCTTCAATTTATTCATATACAGATGTGAGATTATTTGTACCTCCAAATGAGCATCTGAGTCACCAGTCTCCCCAAAAATCTAGCAGTGAGCAAAATGCAACAAGGAACAGGGATCTGTAATCAAGTTTCTTACCAGTAACATTAAACGTGTGCGCCATCACATGATTTTGAACTACAGAGGAAAAATACATGATTTAACTTCTTCTTACACACAGAGACATCAGTCACTTCAGTATTTTGTTGTGTGGAATGCACCCTATGTAACACACTACACGGAGTACTGTAAATATGCATAAAGCATGAAAGATAGAAGGCATTCTGTGCAAAAAAAAAAACTGTAAGCCTGTTTCCTACCTTTCCTGTAACTAGTGTTCCAGATACATATTTGCTGTGTCCAGGACTGTATGTAAGCTTCTGAGTCCCCCAAGCCTTTCTGTGTTGGAGGGAAGCCTTCTAGCTTATCAGTGGGAGTGGTAAGCACTAGGTAACCTGTCTACCACATAAGGAGTGGTTCTGGCCCAGAAATTGTAGCAGTGCATTTGCACTTGTTTCTGTTCTGTAACTCGTCTAGTGCATATACAGATTCTTAGTTTTAGCACTTAAATTTGTTTATTCGTGCTCAGCATGTGTTCAGAACTTGTAAGCACTAAATAAGCTACTAATTACTATAGCACTCAACCTTCCTCATTACCTAGAGGAAAACAGTTTTTGTACTTACTTTTCTTACTTGCTTAGAGAAAAACAGCTGTTGTACTTACTTTCCTCACTTATCTAGAGGAAAATAGTTTTTATTCAGGCATGTCCAAGCGTTAGCTCCCAGTGTTCTCTCCTGTCTATCTGATGAATCTGGGCATCTTGAGGCAATGTAGAAATTGCCTCATGTACACAGACAACTCTCTCCTCCTACCACCCAACACTACAACCTGTGAGAGATGCACTTATCTAGCCAAACTGGAGGTAAAGATCTCTCCAACCAAGACTGAACTTGACAGTCATGAGGAGAAGGTAAACATTTGCACCACACCACACTCATCACATAGTCTCACTAAATCTACACCACCAAAATCCACATATAGTAACACAAAAACATTTGCGGAGGCTTTCAATAATAATCTGTCTAAGCAACAGTGACCTCCAAAGCAGAAACGCAAGCAACCTCCATCCCCCAACACAACCCAAATGACACATAGCCCACAGACTCAGTGTGCCACTCAACCACAGCCAATAAGGCAATACAACGTACCCAACACACTAGTCATAGGTGACTCTGTAGTCAGGCACACTGATGTCCCACTCATCAGGCTAAACAAAGAGAAGGTTACTGACAGCTGCCTGTCAGGTGCCAGGATCCGCCACATAACCCACGCACTCAGGTCAATCCACAACAAGTACAAATATGACTCTGTCATTGTCCATGTTGGTGTGAATGACCTGAGATGTACCTCCCTGGACTACATGAAAAGAGACATGGAAGAGCTCTCTGATCTTGTAGCCCAGGCAGGTATGACCCTAGCCCTGAGTAGCATTCTGCCATCGCCCAGAATGATATCGCAGTACAAGGACAAAATGATTGACATCAACAATTGGCTAAGCTTCTGGTGTCATTCTAAGGGGATCCAGTATCTGTCTGCTTGGGATGACATGGTCGACAGACCACGATGCTTTGCCACAGATGGCCTGCACCTGTCGCCCCTCAGATTCCAGATACTGGCTAAGGCTCTTGCTGCCCCTATAGTGCCTTTTTTAGGCAAGGTTCAAATGACAAATTCACCACTGTAACAGGAACAGGCAAGCAAAAACTGAGGGTAATGCTACTCAATGCTAGAAGTCTAAATCTCAAAATGCACTCACTCGAGGCACTCCTTAAAATGGAGAACATCAATATCTGTGCAGTGATTGAGAACTGGTTCAAGGCTCCAGAGAGCACCCCTGCACTACCAGGATATAACTCCTACCACACCTTTCGGCCATGTAACCTGGACCAAAACACCAAAGGCAGAGGTGCAGCCATATTCATTAAGGATATCCACACCTCCAGGCTAGTTGCTCAGCATAATGCATCTGAGGTTATCCAAGTGCAACTAACTCTGGGCAAAACTGCAATCCAAATTATAGCTTGCTACAGATCCCCCACCATGCGTCCAGATTCCCACTCCTCTTTTCTTGATATATTGGAAAATATTAGGGTTCAACCAAACACCCTAATAATGGGCAACTTCAACTACCCCACCATTAACTGGGAAAACTACTCATGTACCAACTCCTTAGCTCAACGCTTTCTGGAATTCATAAACTCCAATGCCCTGGATCAACTTATCCACACCCCCACCAGGGGCAACAATATCCTAGACCTAGTCATTACCAACATGAGTGACCGGTGTTCCACACCTGAAGTCAACTCCTCGTTGGTCCGGTCCAACCATAAGCTAATCACCCTTGGTATCCACATCCCGCCCCCACCACCCATTGAGGAAACCACAGTAAAAAATGTCTCTAAAGCCAACTTCATGCTTCTTAAGACAGAAGTGGTGAACTTCATGACACCCATGCAGATGGACAATACAGTTACAACTGCTGAATCCTACACAAATGCACTCTATAAGCACTTACATGAGTGCATGGATCATGCTATCCAACAAACAGAGCCAAGATGCTATCCTCCAAAAAAGGAAGCCAATCTGGTGGTCCACTGCCATAAACAAACTGTACAACAGAAGGAAGAAACTGTTGCAAAAGAGAGTAAAATCCCATGAGTGGAGGAGCTCCCTTGTCAGCCTCAGTAAGAAGCTGAGATCCCTTATAAGATCCTCCAAAGCTAGCTACAAAAACAAAATCGCCACTAATTCTAAGGACAACCACAAAGCATTCTATAGCTATGTCAAGAATGTTGATGGCAACACCCAGATCTGCTCTGAGTTACAGCACAATGGCACGAAAATTACAGAACCAACTGATATTGCCAACATCCTGGCAGATAGGTTCAGTGCTAACTTTAACCCCTCCCTCACCCCCTAAAGGGCCCATATCTATACAGGAAGAATGCAGAGTCCCTGTAATCACAACTACGCAGGTAAAAGCTGCACTCACTAAAGCCAAAAACACAGCATCCATGGGACCAGACAACATCCCAGGCTGCATTTTACATGAACTTCAGAATGAACTGGCTCCCCACTTAAGCACCATGTTCAATAATTACCTCGCATCAGGCTTTGTGCCCACTGAATGGCGCACAGCAAAAGTTATCCCACTCCACAAAGGGGGAGCCACCACTGATCCCGGGAACTATCGACCTATTAGCCTGATGAGCCTTGTCTGCAGGCCATGGAACGTATCATCATGGAACTCATAAACAAAGACATTGGTAACCTTCAAACTCTGGATCCCACCCAGTTTGGGTTTGTGAAAGGCAGATCATGCCTCCTGAACCTGATCGACTTCTTTGAGGCAGTCACCAAAGCTGTAGATTAGGGTAAGGTGGTTCACACAGCCTATCTTGACCTTGCCAAGGCTTTCAACACCATCCCCCATTCTGGAATTATAGCTAAACTCACTAAACTAGGTATAAATCCCTACGTCACAAGATGGGTTGCCAACTGGCTCACTGACAGAACCCACACTGTAAATGTTGCAGACTCCAAATCTGACCTCAAAGCAGTGACAAGTGGAGTACAACAGGGTTCCGTCCTGGGACCTCTCCTGTTTGGTATCTACTTTTCTGAAGTACAGGCTAACACAGAAGGCCTCTGGCTAATGAAGTTCGCAGATGACTGCAAACTAGGAGCCATAGTCAAGTTCCTAAATGATGTAGACATCCTACAGAAGGGCCTCGCTGAGACAGATACCTGGTGTCAGAGCCATGGTCTTAAGCTCAATGCCAAAAAGTGCAGTGTCATCCCCTTTGGTAAAAACTCTGTACCCGTGAACTACCACACAGGCAGCAATCTACTTAACACCGAATGTGAGATAAGAGACCTTGGGACCCAGGTGGACAGTAGTCTCTCCTTTGATAGTCACATCACCACAGTAGTCAGGAAGACCTTCTACGTGGCACACCTCATCATAAAAGGGTTCTCATCCAGGAAAAAAGAGATCATTGTTCCCCTATACTCGACACTCATTAAACCCATTATAGAGTACAACGCCCCTTTTGGAAAGTACCTCACAAGACATATGCAGCAGCTGGAAAGGCCACAGAAGTACCTCACAAAGAGGATTACTGACCTCAAACAAATGCCCTACACTGACCATCTCAAAAAACTCCAGCTTTTCTCCGTAGCATATCACCTACTCCGAGTTGATCTCTGCCTAACATATAAAGCTATGTCAAACCCAGAGCTGTTGGACATGCTACACCTAAAGAAATCCCAATCCCTCTGAGCTACACACTCTAGGGACCTAAACCTTGTCACCACCATAAACAGGACATGCTGGAGGGATAGATTCCTGTCCCAGAGACTTCCCATACTCTGGAACAGGCTACCCATCTATGCCAAGCAAAGTTCTTCATTAGCACTTGATGAGTGGATGGGAAATAGGAAATACACCCCAGGGATCACTTCTGTGTCTCTGCTTGACAGGGGCACAGGAAATTAACTTTATTGGGTGGAGTAAGCCAGGAAATCTTGTTGGCTAGGCTTACATAGGCCCTTGGGCTGATAGCCTAGTACCTACCTATGAACCTATGAACCTATGAGTAGTACAAAACTGATAAAAAACACATGTTCTCTCATCCATTAAAATTCATTCTAAAACACTTTTCACTTTACCTACATGACTACAAAAACAAGTGTATGAATTGTATGAAAAATAATGAAATACTTTATCTCTAAAACACATCAGTCAGACATAATACCTGCATATAAACATCAAAATTCAGATAATGGTAAAAACAAATATTTGGATAACACAGGCCTATAAACCAGAAGTCCTTCCATATGTCATGACAGTGACACAGAGTCAGCATAGTCCCAGGAGCAGTAAGGAGGGATGGCAGGACTAACACAGCAGACAGCACAGGACATTCAAACCCCTGCTGGTGGATAAGAACATAAGTAGAGAAAGTGAGACTGCAAATCAAATTCCAATATGTCAATGGTGGCATAGTGTAACACTTCCCTTTTACTGGTCAGCGTAAGCAGCTATCCCAGGTGTGAACATGCATGGATGCCACTGTGTGTGCATGTCTGTGTACCTGTGTGTGTCTGTATATATTTACATATATAATACAAGGGTCTACTTCAGAAGACTGACAAACCAAAAGACTGAATCCCCCTCCACATGCACCCCACTAATTATATGTATATCAACTCCAAGGTCACACAACAGTGGAGAAGGGGAAAAGTCCATCCTTCAGTATTTTGAGTTTTCAGTATTTTGGGATTCAGTCTTTTGTTTTTTCAGTCTTCCAAAGTAGACCCATAATACGGATGTCTGTCTGTGTATTTTGTATTGCAACTGCTTGTAATTCTAAGACTCATGAGAGTGAGTCCCTGGATAGCGAAGCTGAATCAGCATAAATGTAGAAGAGATTTCTCTTTATCACTGTACTTGCTTTTGTCCAAAGTATGTCAGTCCTGAAGTTAGTATATTTAAGAATGGGTGTTGTGAGGATGAAGCTCCCATAGTGGAGGACACAGGAGGGCTTCCCTCTGAAAAAAAAAAAAACTTTAAATAAAGGAAAACAGCAATGTGCAACATTCCCTGTTCTCCTGTATTTCCTTACTTTTTTTTTTGTAATTCCAGAACACATAATTAAGAGTCTTGGAATTACAATAAGGAGTCATCTTACACACACACACACACACACACACACACACACACACACACACACACACACACACACACATATATATATATATATATATATATATATATATATATATATATATATATATATATATATATTATATGTGTGTCATGTCTCTCAACTGTCCAGATTTTCGCAGAATGTCCACATTTTTGCCTCGTGTTTTTGGTGTGTTTCTCATAAAATTGTGGTTTTCTGGCAAATCACTGGCAAATTGGAAAATCATTGAGGATAAAAGTCAGAAAATAATTGCACACATTTAAGTTTCACACTTCATATCTTTCAGAAAAATTCATGCTAATGCAAAACCTGTTATTCTATCAACTTTCTAAATTTGTAAGAGCAATATTTAAAAAGTGTCCCTATTTTTGGACCTTTCTCTCCCCCCCCCCCCCCATTACCCGTGCCTTTGCCCAGATTTCTTGCTCTAAGAGGTTAAAAGGTATGTGTGTGTATATGTATTTTATGTATATATAAGTCTCATTTCAGATGTTTTGTAGTTCATGCTTTTCTTCACAGCAAATTCAATTTGTTGTGGGAGTCCTTATTAGAGGGCAGACAAAAATCCTACAATGAGATCAGATTTACCTTAAAGATATCCTTAGATCCAAATGTTTCCCAGGTTTCCAAGAGGAATGAGAGTTTGCAAATATCCTGTTTGGATATGGATGATAACCTTCTATACCTATGGAACATGGTCAACAAAAAAACAGCCTTGACTACTTTGGCATTCTTCTAGAACAGAACTTAATTAAAGTTATGTTCTGGAACTCACTCTTGCTTCCACACAAATTTCAGCACCTTGTTCCAGCAAGTCAAACACCTGGAGTGATATTTTGCAAATGTCTTCATACTAGACTCCATAGCTTTGTTTCTGATCTGTACGTGTGCATATTTTTCATATTTTGAAATGCAATTACTGGAAGTCCTCAATAATGAAACAAGCATGAAGAAGTACATCAGTATAAAAGTGTGCATGATTTATTGCTTTTTCAAGCCTCTCACTGAAATTATTTTGCATTGTTTCTTTTTCACTTCAGGTCATGTTTTAAGCTGGCAATTACCTATGGTCTGAGTACACAATTCTCAGAGGTTGTTAGTATTTTCCCTTAAATAAAAATATGTTTTTATGTTTCCAGCAAAAACACAATTCACCAGGGCAGAAGTTATAAAAAAGACAGTTGAATATATATCTCCATTTCTCCATGGTAGATAAAACACAGTACTTATTCAAGCATTCTCTCTGTAGCACAAATATATATCTTGATTTGGATGCTTTAGACAATCTGCAAAAAATAAGAAAAGAAAGTATGAATTGAAATTAGCTGATTTACAAGTAGTAATACAAAGCCATTGTTCAAGCAACTGAGAGAATATAGGAAGGATAGCCACTGTGGGATTAGTATAACATTTGATCATGCAGTGATTATTGACCATAATATACTAGTTAGGAAATTCAGCGAAACTTTTTTGGGAGTGTCAACATGTTTTTTGGATGAGTTATGACTCCAGAGTGTGTCTATATGGCTAACGCCTTTTGATTTCTGACAGAGGTCTAAAAAGCCTTGAGTGTAACTAAAACTAACTCTGCAGCAAATCCAGAAGGAACAGATAGCCTTTTTTCTAAGTAATATACTTAAGTATTTAATCACTTGGCAGACTTTCCTTTATCAGAAGTTACTTTGTTCAGTCTTTGTACCAGCAATGTGGAAAGAAGCAACTGTGATTCCTTTTCCAAAAGATACTACTGGTGTGGGGGTCACTGCCTCATTAGTCTCATCAGAATAATTGGGAAGTGTTTTGAAAGAATAATTATCTAACAGAAGTCAGAGAAGTGAGACAAGGGTTGAATATCAACCAACAAGAATTCATGGCAGCAAGTCACTTTTGATCAATCTAATCAGTTTCTTTTTAAATCTAATAGACACATTAGATGTGGTACTGTTCAGTGGCATAATTTATTTGGACTTATCTAGGACCTTGTATCCTGTACCTCATTTAGAGATAATTAAAACTATGCAAGCTATAAACATTAACAATTATATTGTAAGATGGTTAGTAAACTGCTTACAAGACAGAAGCTTTAATGTAAGAATAAAAAAAAATACTTACTCTAAAGTGAAAATATGGGTATTCGACAAGGGACAAAACTCAGTAAGTATTGGATCCTCTTTTTTCAATTTGACACCAAAAACATTGGAGAAAAACCAAAGGAAAACTTTAAACTCAGAACACCCAGCTGTAAACATATATCCAATGAACGAGATTCGGACACAACAGATTAGCGCTTTCATTCACTTTTAATACTGTGAACGTCTTCAGAAACAAAAATACATACCCATCTCTTCCTTTTATATTTAAGTAATTGCCTTATACAGGAAATTACATAACCAATTAATAACAGTAATATTGCAGATCCTGCAAAAATGTTTGTTTAAAACAAAAAATAACAAAGTAAAAAATATGTATATATATATATATATATATATATATATATATATATATATATATATATATATGTGTGTGTGTGTGTACACTTATGCTTGTTCATAAATATGTGTGCTCATTACTAAAGTCTTAAAAATCAACTTATTTATATTCTATCTACACATTAAAAAACATTTCAAATTTATAACTTTATTTAAGCCTGGTGCTTTGTCAGCACCAAGCAACAATTGCCAAAAAGCTTCTTTACATTCCAACACATTATTTAAATCACCAGCAAATGAAGCCTTCTCCACATTGTCCAAAATAGAAAATTCAAACTTCTTAAATTCATTGCATGACATAGCGTGCTTAGCTAGTGCATTTGTCTTGTCTTTCTTCTTTATTGCCAATTGATGTTCATATATCCTACGTTTGAAACTTCTCTTAGTTTTACCAGTGTAATAATTTCTACATGGTAAACAAATGGCCACATAAACTACATATTCACTATTGTAATTGTGATACTTTTTGGCCCAAAAAGTTTCCTTAGAATATCCTATAGTTACAGAAGAAGAATTACTTATGTACCTACACTGTTTGCAATTATTGCAACTATAAGTGCCCTTTTTGTTAGTGCATAAACGGTTGTAACTACATTCTTTCTTTTTTCTGGTTTCTAACATATACTTAATATTAGTTGTTTTTTTGTAAGTGAATTGTGGTACCATCCCTAATATGTTCACTAACTCCCTATTGCCAAGTATTATTCTCCAATTATTTTCTATGATATATTTAATGTACTACATTTCACTAACTATTGGTATAGGAAATGAAGTTCTGTATTCATTTACTTCTCTTTCCAAATTGACTGAATTCTTGTGAATTGCTGCACTAACCATCACATCCTTGGAATACAAAATAGGCTTAGCAACACCACTTCTTAATACCTTAACTTCACTTTCTATTTTTCTTACCCAGTCTAGATCATACCCTTTATTTAGAAAAAGTAGTCTTAAAGTTGAAACTTCTTTTTGGAAAACCTCATTATTAGAAGTTAATCTACTTAATCCTATCATCTGTCCTTTAATGACCCCCCTTTTCATGTGTGGGGGATGCAGACTGTCATTATGTAGATATTGATTGGCAAAGTAAGGTTTTCTGTATATCTTACTAGTGAATTCTTTTCTTTCTTGATTTATTCCTAAATTTAAATCCAAAAAATTAATGATTCTACCAAATCCACTAATTTTAAAGTGTAAGAAAGTTGCGGTGGAATTTAGATCTTTGACTAAGTCCTCAAATTCTTGTTGATTCCCTGTCCATAAGAAAAACAAATCATCTATGTATCTATAATAAATCTCTACCTTACTGAAACTCAGATGTAACTTAAGAAATTTCAGCTTCCAATTGGTCATAACTAAGTTGGCAAAAGTGGGAGCTACTCTTGTCCCCATTGCTACTCCTGAAAGTTGCTTGTACAACACTTTCTTAAAAAGGAAATAGTTATTCCCTAAGACCAAATCCATTAGACTACAAATTGTGTTGATTTGTTCACCAGTGAACCCTGTGTTCTCACTTAGGTATTCTCTAAGGTACTCTATACCCTTATCTTGGTCTATAAAAGTGTATAAGTTCTTTACGTCTAAAGTACCAAAGAAAATAGATTTGTCTGTTATGGTATGTTCTCAGAATTTCTAGCAAATGCCAGGAATCTCTCAAATAGTGTTTGGATTTTTGAACAACTGGATTTAATATATAATCCAACCAACCCGAAATATTCTCAGTTTTAGAAAGTTTGGCTGAAATAATTGGCCTAAATGATGGAATTCCTTCATTATTTTGAATCTTCGGAATTCGAAAAAAAGATGCCATTTTTGGTTGTTCTACTGTTAAAAAGTTGTAACTATTGTTGTCTATTTCTCCCTGGCAAAACATATCAAAAAGTGTGACATCTATATCCTTGTAACTTTTACTTATTTGTTCATAACTTACTTTTCTATATGTACCATCTTCCTTTAGCATAAATTCTATCACATTTTCGTAATCTTTGGTATTCGTGATTACTATTTTGCCACCCTTATCGGTCTTCATTATTCTTATCCCAGAATTCTTACTTAACATATTTAAGGCCTGATATTCTTCTCTAGGCAAGTTTTTCTCTTTGTTCAGATGATGAATCTTTCTGAATTCACCTTCACATATATTTTGAAATACCTGCAATGTAGTCTGTAAGGGAGAATTGAACGTACTAGGTCTTGTAGGTGTTTCCTTAATATTTGTGTTATTATACTGTAATACATCATGCATAATGTAACTTAAATTCAGCTTTCTTAAATACAATCTGAAATCAATTAACAATTTACCAATGTTCATTTCACATGTAGGAATGAATGAAAAACCTTTTTTCAAAACTTTTTCAGCTTCCTCAGGAAGGGAAATGTCAGAAAGATTTAAAATGTCAACTTCATAATTACAAACTTCCCCTCCAATTATCATTTTCTCCTATTCTTCCCCTTCCCTTTGCCCTTCCCTTGTGTGGAATTGTACCACCTGGTAGTCCGTTTGTTGTGCACCTGTTCCTTGGTAAAAGGAGCACTACCTTGATCTATTGTTAGTGTAACTGCCTCTGCATACATTGTTTTTGCTTCCTTGTTGGCTTCTACTCCATCCTTGGAAGGACCAGCAGTGTCTATAGTAGGAACTGTATCATTGACTCTTGTTGTTCCCACCAAATTTTCATTAGCGACCACCCTTTTAGTCAAATTTGAGTCTTTATCAGACCCATTTGTGACTGATGTTGTACTCTCAGTGGTGGCCACTACATCTCTGTCTCCAGAGTCTTCATGTATAATATAAGCCCAATTGTTGTTTTAAGCAAAAATGTCCCTTCTAAGTTTAGATTGTTTTCTTGAAATTATAGTGGCCCTGTGTCGGTCAGCCTTCGCTTCAACCCCATTGTATAATGCAAGAAAGTTTGGAAAACAAACAAAGTTTTTAATACGTTCGTCCAAACTTTTTATGTTTTCCTTGATCATTACGATTTCTTTCTCGTAATGCTCAACTAGTATGTGCATCATATTTAACCCAGTCTCATTATATAATTTTAATAGAGTCTTTCACCCACAGTCACATTCACTGGGTTGTTTCAATTTACAAAAGGTACATATAAACATTGATTATAGGAATATATTAAAATAATAATTTTAGGTATTTATATATTTATTTATTTATTTATTTATTCTTATATATATATATATGTAATTTTAATAATTTATTTAAACATAAATAAAGAACATAGAGAATCAATAGGCAGGAATTACATAATAAAACACAGAAGAAGTGAGTAATAAAGGAGAGAAGAATTAATATGTCATATAACTTTCTGACACTAGAGGGGGTATAAGACCAAGGTTTTTAAAGCTTGCGAATGCTCATATGAAAAACAATATGTACAAGATTTTTATGTTTATTTTTATTTTACATTAAAATCAAATGAAGAACTTTCCCAAAGTAATAAATGATGTCAAATCAATTTTCAAACAACATCTAAAAGAAAAATAGATTTTAAAAGTTTTGGTTTTTACACAATTAATTTTTGAAAAAGTGATTAGGAATGCATATTAATGAGATGCGACAATTCATTGGTTCTTTTTAAAAAAGATTTTGAGTTTTATTGGTTAATTGTGTTATTAATAAAGTATAAAGGTAGAGTGTTTTTAAAACAGTTTTATCTGATGAAGTCTTGGAGTATCAGGACGAAAACGCATGTGTTGTGTAATAAAAGCGTTAAAGAAGTTCGTTGGTGTCACCTTCGTGGTTTGTTTAAGGAAAAGTACTGCATTCCGCTCTACGGCTTTCTTTTGCTTGGATTTCTTGGTTATTAGTGAAAGCCACACTTTCTTGGTTTTTTAATAGAGTCTTACTTAAATCATCTCCAGGCATGACGCAGTTCGGAAATTTAGCTGTTCTCAAACCTTGCGGTACCACTTTGTGTGAGATGCATTCTTTTAAATACTGTATCTCATGACCGACACAGGGCCACTATAATTTCAAGAAAACAATTTAAACTTAGAAGGGACATTTTTGCTTATAACAACAATCGGGCTTATATTATACATGAAGACTCTGGAGACAGAGATGTAGTAGCCACCACTGAGAGTACAACATCAGTCACAAATGGGTCTGATAAAGACTCAAATTTGACTAAAAGGGTGGTCGCTAATGAAAATTTGGTGGGAACAACAAGAGTCAACAATACAGTTCCTACTATAGACACTGCTGGTCCTTCCAAGGATCGAGTAGAAGCCAACAAGGAAGCAAAAACAATGTATGCAGAGGCATTTACACTAACACTAGATCAAGGTAGTGCTCCTTTGACCAAGGAACAGGTGCACAACAAACAATCTACCAGGTGGTACAATTCCACACAAGGGAAGGGCAAAGGGAAGGGGAAGAATAGGAGAAAATGGTAATTGGAGGGGAAGTTTGTAATTATGAAGCTGACATTTTAAATCTTTCTGACATTTCCCTTCCTGAGGAAGCTGAAAAAGTTTTGAAAAAAGGTTTTTCATTCATTCCTACATGTGAAATGAACATTAGTAAATTGTTAATTGATTTCAGATTGTATTTAAGAAAGCTGAATTTAAGTTACATTATGCATGATGTATTACAGTATAATAACACAAATATTAAGGAAACACCTACAAGACCTAGTACGTTCAATCCTCCCTTACAGACTACACTGCAGGTGTTTCAAAATATATGTGAAGGTGAATTCATCATCTAAACAAAGAGAAAAACTTGCCTAGAGAAGAATATCAGGCCTTAAATATGTTAAGTATAAATTCTGGGATAAGAATAATGAAGGCCGATAAGGGTGGCAAAATAGTAATCATGAATACCAAAGATTACGAAAATGTGATAGAATTAATGCTAAAGGAAGTTGGTACATATAGAAAAGTAAGTTATGAACAAATAAGTAAAAGTTACAAGGATATAGATGTCACACTTTTTGATATGTTCTGCCAGGGAGAAATAGACAACAATAGTTACAACTTTTTTTTTTTTTTTTTTTTAATTCTCTTTATTGTTTTATTCAACAAAAATAACATACATCAAACAATAACAATATGTACATAAATAACAAGAACATATAGACCCCTAAAAACTATGTACATTTATACATTGCCCACCTATGTAGAGAGAGGAAAAAAAAAGACAATATAACATTTGGTAATACTAGAGGAAGCATGTATTCAGACTAAAATAAGTTCAAAAAGTATTCTCCAAAAGTCTTTAAGAAAAGGTTTGTGATTCATGTTGTAGAATAAGTATTTGTGTGCCTTGAGGTGATTAATAGCTAGGGTCTTGAACCCTTCCCAGGATACTATTTGCCTATTTTTCCAATTCAAGGAAATGTAATATTTAATTAACATAAAGATAGAGATCAATACTCTGTAGTTCCTCTCAGGTAACCCTGGAGGCGGGATATGGAGAATAGTAAATTCCCAAGAGAGTGTAGACTTTTCGTATCCAATTTTCTCCAATAGAACTCTCAAGGCACACCATAACCTGTAAGTACATTTGCAACTCCAGAAAACATGTAATATATCATCTATTTGATTAGGGCAAAATTGACACTGGGGGGAGTAGTTGGGATATATTTTATTAAGTATGTCGGGAGTAAGATACGCATTGTTCAGTATCATGAGTTGAGTATATTTAAGTTTTTTTAGGGGTATAAACCTGGAACTAATTCTTATGGCCTTAGAAATCTGATTATGGGTAATAGAAGGATTAAGTTTTAGCCAAGAATTGGAAAAGATTAGTTCCTTATGTGTTTTAAGTGCTATGATAGCTTTATAGGTATTTGAAATCATTTATTTTACTAAGAAACAAGTTCCACAATGTTTTACAGGTTGAGATATCCTTATCCGATACCAAGGGATTCTCCAAGTAAATATGCACTAATTCTCTGATCTGTCTTAAAATGATTGTATATTTTTTAGGTAAATTCAATTTGGTTCTTAGCTCTGAAATAGACTGTTGTTTACAGGGAAATAGATCGGAAATAGAAGTGTACTTGAGAAGGGGGTATTGTTCCAGATTTAGCATGTGCCCATTCATTCTTAGGTTAGGGTTAAGGTGTAGTGGTTGCAGAGTATTAAATGAATGAATTATATTCAGGGAACTGAAAAGATTTTGAAGTGTCCTTATACTAAATTTAATGCCTTTTAGTAATTTAACATTGCCCAAATTTTCTTTGTTCAGGAAAGGTAACGCCGCTGGGTTTATGTTTAAAGATTTAACATAATTATTATAAAGGATGACCCATGCAGGGGCCCAAGGAGAGTGAATCTTATTGTAAGAGGCAATATTTAGAATTCTACTTCCATTGATTATTTCATAGTACGTTTTAAAGTCAGGTAAACCCAGTCCTCCCTGTTCCTTGGGGAAGGTAAGTCTCAAATAACTAATTCTGACTGATTTGGGGGCCCAGATAAATTCTGAAAGAAGAGATATAATATTTCTAAAGAATTTATTATGTATTATAGTCATTGATGCATTAAATATATATAAAAATCTGGGAAGAATGTTCATTTTAATGATAGCCGTCCTGGCCAGAAAAGGAAGCTTAAGTTTAGCCCATCTGTTTAGGTCACCCCGGATATTCGACCAACATTTTATCACATTGTCCTGATATTGAGAGGAGTTCCCTTGGGAGAAGGATATCCCAAGATATTGAAGTTGTTGTTTAATGCTTATACCTGTGTTAGCGAATATATTGGGGGATGGGGAATAAATGTTTATTGGAAAAATTAGTGATTTATCCCTATTAAGTTTGTAGTTTGCCAGGTTAGAGAAGGAACTGATGGCAGATAGTATTTTAATCGGATCTGATCCGGGGAGTGTAAAGTAAATGTTTAAGTTATCTTCGTATGCAGAGAGATATAGTTTAGTGTTAAAAATGCTAGGTGTGTCATGAAATGTTTTCTGTTTGATCAAAAGGAATAATGGTTCAATGTAGAGGATGAATAATAATGGGGAGAGGGGGCAACCTTGCCTAACACCGTTGAGAATTTTAATTTTATTAGATATCTGTTTATTTATTTGTAAAATGGTGTATGCACTAGAATATAGGGTTTTAATTGTGTTGATATAAGTGTTTGGAAGATTGTAAAAAGGGAGACTACTGAATAGGAAGTCAGTGCTGATACGATCAAAGGCCCTGGAAGCATCAATTGCTAGAGCATAAAGGGGAGTTTTATTTAAGGAAGAAAGAGAGATAGACAGGGTGTGGTCAATAGTTTGTCTGCCCATGATGAATCCAGACTGTTCTGGTGAAACAATGGAAGAAATAACTAACTTCAGTCTGTTAGCTAAAATTATGGCCAAAATTTTCATATCAATATTAACAATAGAAATGTGTCTATAATGCCAGGGGTTTTTGGGGTCCCCATTATGTTTTGGTATAAAGATGGTTCTAGAAGCATTCAGGTGTATATCCTTAAAACCAAAGGTAATGATATTGTTATACAAAAGAAGCAATGCTTTAGAGATTTTTGAAGTAAAAGATTTATAAAATTCTGCCGTAAACCCATCTGGACCAGGAGATTTATTAGGTTTAAGGCTATTAATAGCCATAGTTATTTCCTGTGTAGAAATTTCTTGGTCTAGAAGTTTAGTTGATTTTCAGTCAGTTTAGAGAAGGTTAAATTGTTATAAAAAACCTGCAACTCTTCCATATTAGCAGAATTTTCAGTAGGGCCATATAACTGAGAGTATAAGTTTTCAAATAGTCCAATAATCTCAGTAGTACCCTGATATTCCTTCCCCTGATGTGAAATTTCGGAAATAAATGGAGATGATTTATTCATGTTTATCACTCTGGCCAGGAATTTAGAGGGAAACTGAGCTAGATCCGAGTAATTTGCTAAAGATTTAATTTCATGGAAGTTAAGGTCATCCGCTTGCATAGATAAAAGTTCCTTTTGCAGCAGAATCATTTGTTTTTCTAGTTCAGAAGTGTGTTTTTGTTGGATTTCGGTTTCTATCTTATGGAGTTTAGAGGTAATATCTGTTTTCTTCTTGTTGAGTAGTTTCTTATAGTATGAGGCTTTATTTATCAGAAAACCTCTGATCATAGCCTTGGTTGCAGCCCAAGAGCAGTCTAATGCAGTCTGCATGGAGTTACTGGATTGGAGATATTCGTCAAGATAGAGCTCAACTTTTGAGAGGATTTCTACCTTCTTAAGAAGGTTAGGGTTTACACGCCACCAAATAGCTATGTTCTTTGAGGGCCTTATGTCCTGCAATTGAATAGAGAGAGAAATCTTTGAATGATCGGAAAGGCTTCTGGGGTAACTGGAGAAAGAAATATCCAGGTAGCTGAAGGACGAGGAAATCAGAAAAAAAGTCCAATCTAGACCAGCTTTTAGCACAGTTAGAGAAAAAGGTGAATTTGTTATTTTTATGGGTGGTTTTAAGAAAGATATAGGGATCGGAAAGATTAAAGTCATCCTTCAGTTCCGATAAGGAAAGGGTTGCAGAGAAATTAAATTTAGCCTTAGTATTTGTCCTATCATTTTTTGGATCCTGTAGTGAGTTCCAGTCACCCCCAATGATGTAGTAATGATTAGGAAATAAAGCAAGTAATTTATGAATCTGCATAATGACATTTTGCTGACCCGAGCATGGGGAATAGATGTTTATAATTAAAATAGGTTTGTCAATAAAGGAGCACGTTGTGACAGAATAACACCATCTACCATCAGTATCCGAGTCACATTTTACTATGTCATATATAAATTTATTTATAATTATAATAGCAACCCCTGCGCTATTAGATTTGGCCCCAGAAGCTATTATCTTCTTTACCCAAGGTTTTCCCCTATCTTGGTCCCATTGATTGTCAAAAAGATGGGTTTCTTGGACAAAAACAATGTTAGATGTGGATTTAAGAGTCAGATGCATAAAAAGATTTTTCTTATTGGTATCTTGTAGCCCTTTAATGTTCCACGATTCTATATCTAACATTTACATACAAATCTAAGTAGTTAAGAGAACGGTGAAAGATGGAGAATATACAATTGTCTATCATTCTTAAATGATGGAACAAAAATGAGTGGGCAAGTATAAAAAAACCCTTCCTGCTTTGATCCCCTGCCTAACCACCACCCTCTAAGCTCGGAAGGGGCTGGGATATTAAAGAATAATACAAAAAATAGTAACCTTTTACGGCATTTCTTGGGTCTCCCCCAAGTGGAGAGACAGACAAATCCCACAAATTTTTTGCTCAAACACCAGAATCTAAAATGCATAACAATCCCAAGCAGTACCTAAATACACTCAAAGCTCAGCTATAATAATGTTCTGAGCATATGCTTGACCAACTATAAGTGTGACAGCTAAGATAAGCCAAGGGGGTTGGCATATCAGGCTTAATTAGTATTTAGCTTAGAGATGCACTCTTTATAAACATCCTATTGTTATGTAACTGCCACTAGAATCAGAAGGGGAGAAGCAACTATCCCCACAGTAACAATTAAATCTTGTAATACATGTATAAACTATTAGTAAATACTATAGTCCTCTATCCTGAGGACAAAAATACTATATTAAAACAAAGGAAAAAGAGATTAGCATATTTCTACCGGCTTACTGACAGTCCTGATTTTGAAAAAGCCATTTGTGTGACTCCGATAAGAATCCCTAAAATGAGAATGGTACCCAAGCAGCTTAATCCTATCAATCAGAAAATACATCCTGTGCTCTCGTATGATGGCACCCACAAACCCTATCTAGCCAAGAAGAAAAACTCATACTGACCCAGTGGCAACATGAAGATTGTCCCATCATGTTTGAAATAAAAATAATAAAAACTATTACTCATCCACAAACTGAAGTTAAGAAAATCACATAAGAAATATCAAAAGTTTCTACCTTTAGGTGTGATAAGTACCCTGAGTGCCATAAGTTGCATTAAACATCTGCCATCTAGTGAGAAATGCGGTATAAGTATGAGGACATAAACCGAATACTGGTTAATAAAATCGAAATAACTCAACTAAACAGTGAGCTTATTTCTAAGTGTGGGGTCAATAGAAAGGATCTGTGTGGCTTGGCTAAACCTTCATGTGATTAATAAACAAAACAGTCACCAAATATATAACTGGGCACGAAGAGCCAGCTACAGAGCTCAATGCAGTAAATTGCATCGTCGGTTTTCCTGTCTGTTGTGGTTGGAAATTAGGAACTACTTCAGTGCGCCTAAGAGTGCACATACTTTGTCTGATTAAAACAGAGATCAAAGAAATGTTAGTGACTTTTCCTAGCCATAAGCTAAACCAATTGCTTTAATACATGTGCTTTACAATAAAAATAAAACTTGCACTCTAATATTTCACAGTGTGCTAACAACACAGCGACCAAGCATAATGAGAAAAATAGTTTATACAGTTCATTAAGGTGAAGTAAGCACTCTGTACTTGTATTCACATTAAACAAGAGGGTGATATATGATTAGTCAATGCTGCCTCTTACATACACAAATCAGAAAGTTACTCGCAGGATCATTAAGATAGTAAATCACATATTAGTGGCAGCTTATTTATATATGTGCACCGATTCAAGTCACTATGAAATAGTTTGCATATTCTTAAATGGAATGCTTTGCAAATTTGTACTTTAAACAACCAGGCGAGAACCTTCGTTTTATAATAACCGACATTAAGGTGTAACACTTCTTATATGAATCATACAGCAAAGTCTGAAGTATTGGAACAGTTAAACAAAGTGCTCAAAGAGCTCAACCTACATGAATTATGTCCACATCGACTGTCCAGAAGAGCGAAACATCCGATTAATGAAAAATTAGGCTCCTTATCTCTCGTGTCTGCTGATGATGCAGGGCTTCTCGAGTGAGTGGAGCCCTAAAACATGGACAGAGCTGTTGTAAATCAATCCAGTAAAAACATAAGAGCAGCATCCCTTTATGTAGGATCATGGTAGAAGCAAGGGTGAAAGTTCCTGTGCCTAACAACCAACATGGAGGATATTTAGCCTTGCGACTGCATTCAGAAGGGAAAGTGTGATAGAGCAGGACTACAAAACGACCCCTTTCAACGCTGAGATGATCACCGTTCAGTACATCGGACAAAAACGATCCAGAAGCAAGACCAGAGGAACCTTTTGTGGCTAGCGATCATGCGATGCATAGTACTTTAGGTAAGTTAATGTTTTATATAGCAGGACCAGGACTTTCTTTAAAAATTTGATAAAATATTGTTGAGGCTTCCTTGGTGTTCTGAGCAGATAACTTGGATCCTAGGTGATGAAAAATCAAGGTATTAGGATATCTCATTTGGAATCTTATTTGTTTCTTAATTAAGTAAGCGCAGAAAGGAGCAAGCTTTTGACGTTCCAACCTAATCTGAGAAGGTAGATCAGATGATAGAGATATTTTAGCTCCATTCCATTCTATGAACTTTTTGTTTCAAACCGCTATTAATAGTTTGCTTACATGTTGGTAATTAAGTATTTTCACATAAACGGATCTCGGCTTTGTTTTGTCATACGATGGTCTAAGGGCTCTATGGGCTCTTTCAATTATTATCTGGTCAGAGAGGAGATTTATTCAGGAAAATGGAAAAGATTGCAGATATGTTTTCCAGCAATGCGAGGTTGTCTATATGTTCCAGTATGCCTCTTAGGATAATGTTGTTGCATCTGGACCTAGCTTCTAGGTCCACTAATTTCTGCTGCATGTCCAGAATACTTAGGGCACTAGACTTTTGTTCTTTCTGTAGTTGTTCAATTTTGATCTCGTTGTCAAAAACCTTGGCTTCTGTTTTGTCAATTCTAGTGAGTATTCTGTCAATTGATTCACTGCAAGATTTAAGCTGCTGAGAGAAGCTTTGGATTGCAGTTTGGATAGGCTGCAGGGCCAGTTTTAAGTCCTCCATGCTGGAAGGATCAGTTTTCACTTTAGCAGGTGGTTTTGTAGTTTCCTGTTGCTTGGCTGTTCTAGCCCTTTTAGAAGTTGCATCTTTCTCTGGTGATGAAATTGCCTAGAATTTAGCTTTAGTACTTTGTGTTTCCATGGAATCAAGTTCTTGTGACATATCAAAAGGAAAAATTAAAAATTCCTTTTCTATCTTTCTTCCTTCTAACTCTCTTATTTTCAGGTGAGTGTAGGTCCCAGAGCCCTATGCCACATGGACAGCCGGGAGCAGAGAGGTATGCACACAAGATCAGAGTTAATCCTTCGGATAAGGACTTCTGTTCCCAAAACTGGATGAAGAGAATAGCCTCAGGTAGGTAACTTAATGCTGAGAAGAGATTATTATTTGCTGGTTTTACTTCTCTCCCAAGGAATAAGGATGATAAGTTAATTAGAGTAGCAGAGCTATAGAGTTACACTGCTTACAGGACGGCAGCCATCTTAGTTCTCTCAGTTACAAATTTTTAACAGTAGAACAACCAAAAATGGCATCTTTTTTTGGAATTCTGAAGATTCAAAATAATGAAGGAATTTCGCCATTTAGGCCAATTATTTCAGCCAAACATTCTAAAACTGAGAATATTTCGGTTTGGTTGGATTATATATTAAATCCAGTTGTTCAAAAATCCAAACACTATTTGAGAGATTCCTGGCATTTGTTAGAAATTCTGAGAGAACATACCATAACAGACAAATCTATTTTCTTTGGTACTTTGGACGTAAAGAACTTATACACTTCTATAGACCAAGATAAGGGTATAGAGTACCTTAGAGAATACCTAAGTGAGAACACAGGGTTCACTGGTGAACAAATCAACACAATTTGTAGTCTAATGGATTTGGTCTTAGGGAATAACTATTTCCTTTTTAAGAAAATGTTGTACAAGCAACTTTCAGGAGTAGCAATGGGGGCAAGAGTAGCTCCCGCTTTTGCCAACTTAGTTATGGACAATTGGGAGCTGAAATTTCTTAAGTTACATCCGAGTTTCAGTAAGGTAGAGATTTATTATAGATACATAGATGATTTGTTTTGCTTATGGACAGGGAATCAACAAGAATTTGAGGACTTAGTCAAAGATCTAAATTCCACCACAACTTTCTTACACTTTAAAATTAGTGGATTTGGTAGAATCATAAATTTTTTGGATATAAATTTAGGAATAAATCAAGAAATAAAAGAATTCACTAGTAAGATATACAGAAAACCTTACTATGCCAATCAGTATCTACATAATGACAGTCTGCATCCCCCACACATGACAAGGGGGGTCATTAAAGGGCAGATGATAAGATTAAGTAGATTAACTACTAACAATGAGGTTTTTCAAAAAGAAGTTTCAACTTTAAGACTACTTTTTCTAAATAGAGGGTATGATCTAGACTGGGTAAGAAAAATAGAAAGTGAAGTTAAGGTATTAAGAAGTGGTGTTGCTAAGCCTATTTTGTATTCCAAGAATGTGATGGTTAGTGCAGCAAGTCACAAGAATTCGGTCAATTTGGAAAGAGAAGTAAATGAATACAGAACTTCATTTCCTATACCAATAATTAGTGAAATGTGGTACATTAAAGATATCATAGAAAATAATTGGAGAATAATACTTGGCAATAGGGAGTTAGTGAACATATTAGGGATGGTGCCAAAATTCACTTACAAAAAACCAACTAATATTAAGTATATGTTAGAATCCAGAAAAGAGAAAGAATGTAGTTGCAACCATTTATGCACTAACAAAAAGGGCGCTTATAGTTGCAATAATTGCAAACAGTGTAGGTACATAAGTAATTCTTCTTCTGTAACTATAGGATATTCTAAGGAAACTTTTTGGGCCAAAAAGTATCACAATTGCAATAGTGAATATGTAGTTTATGTGGCCATTTGTTCACCATGTAGAAATTATTACATTGGTAAAACTAAGAGAAGTTTCAAACGTAGGATATATGAACATCAATTGGCAATAAAGAAGAAAGACAAGACAAATGCACTAGGTAGGCATGCTATGTCATGCAATGAATTTAAGAAGTTTGAATTTTCTATTTTGGACAATGTGGAGAATGCTTCATTTGCTGGTGATTTAAATAATGTGTTGGAATGTAAAGAAGCTTTTTGGCAATTGTTGATTGGTGCTGACAAAGCACCAGGCTTAAATGAAGTTATAAATTTGAAATGTTTTTTAATGTATAGATAGAATATAAATAAGTTGATTTTTAAGACTTTAGTAATGAGCACACATATTTATGAACAAGCATAAGTGTATATATATATATATATATATATATATATTTTTTTTTTTTTTTTTTTTAATTTTTTTTTTTTTACTTTGTTATTTTTTGTTTTAAACAAACAATTTTTCAGGATGTGCAATATTACTGTTATTAATTGATTATATCATTTCCTGTATAAGGCAATTACTTAACTATAAAAGGAAGGGATGGGTATGCATTTTTGTTTCTGAAGAAGTTCACAGTATTAAAAGTGAATGAAAGTGCTAATCCGTTGCGTCCGACTCTGGTTCATTGGATATACGTTTACAGCTTTGGGTGTTCTGAGTTTAAAGTTTCTCTTTTTTCAATTTATTTACACCCAAATTTCCATTAGGTCAAAACATATGGATAAGTAGATTTGCAGATAACACCAAAATAAGGTTGATTGTTGCCAACATAAGAGACAATGGAGTTTTACAATAATATGTAGATGCATGACACACCTGGTCTGTAACAAATAGAATATTTCATACCATAAAATTCAAGGTTCTACACTTTAGTTCAAATAATCTGGGCTAGCCTTACACATTAAACAACTGTATATTACTGGAGGATGATAAAAATGGGAAAAGGGGTCATGGATATAAAGATGGATGGATGGATGGATGGATGGATGGATGGATGGATGGATGGATGGATGAATAAAGTCAAAGACTTGGAGATGTGTCATAATAGGCTGTGATATGATGGTAATTCAGAAATGTAACCTTTTGATAAAGGTCATCTTGTATTGTATTGTATTGTATTGTATTGTACTGTATTGTATTTTCAGCAGGGATATGAGAGTTTTGATACCTATATATATATATATATATATATATATATATATATATATATATATATATATACATATTATGATGGAAAAGGGTGGCACATTGTGTTGGCAGTGGCTACTCCAGCTCCCAATTTGTGTTTTGTGCTTTTGTAAGATTGTGTCAATTTGTCGCCCATTTGGGAGTCTGTTTTTGGCTGGTCAGGTGTGCGATGGGATGCAGCCATGATATCTAAGATGAAAAAGGTTTTGGATGGCTCAGATTGCTCTGTTTGCTTTGTTTTTTTGGAATCATTGGTCTGGTCATATACGTTTAGGCCTTGGAGAGTTGCACCGAGTGCAGATGGGGGTGCTGATTGTGGATTTGTATTGGATTTGTTGGATTGGAGGATGGCTGTGTTGAAGATGGTGTTGGAGATGGAACTGGTGGCATTGGATGGAACTGGTGAAAATGTGGCAGTGTGGATGGTGAAGACTGGGAGGTGACTGTTGATCTGACAATAGCAGTTCAGGTCTTCATGTGACAGCAGTTTGCCATACGCAGTAGCATAATCTCAACTTTTGTCTGTCTAACACATTTGATTAAATTGGATCTGAGCTTTCTCTGTTGTCAGAGGGGACTGGACCGGGGCTTGACTTGTTGTCGGCTGGAGATGAGTTAGTGGCAGTGGGTATGGTAAAAATAGCTGTAGTCACTGTCATGGAAGCTGTGTGCCTCAGACTGATTGTTGTTTATGTTTATTTGGTTCTGTGTTTATGTTTGCATATGTTGTATATGAGTTTATGTATATCTGATTCTGTGTTTATGTTTGTATATGTTGCTTGTACATGAGCTTGGAGAAACATAATTTCATTCAGCTGTGCACTTGCTGTATGGTCTGAATGATAATAAAGTTTACTTGACTTGACTTGACTTATACTTTTAGACTACATATAGAATATTATATTGGAACATGTATATATAACTTATCACAAATACATTAGAAATATTTAAAAAACATTTATAAGACAAATTTTTAACCTAAAACCTCTCAAGTACAGAAATAGATTTATTCAGTTATCCATATTTTCAAACAGACTTCATAGGGGTGAATTAATTCTTATTTAAAATGTTATGCTAATAAATCATTGTCAACAGTGATAGGTGTGGGACTTTTGCAGCATTTATTTTCACTAAGAATAGGAACTACCTAGGGGCCCTTACCTAACTGTACAGCCAGTTTAAAAATAATTATTGTCATTAGAGGGTGGGAAGATTAGAGAATGCTTTACCATTTGCAATAAGAAAGGTTGATAGCTTGGTTATACTGAAAAAAGGAATTGAAGGACTGGTTTTGAGAATAGGGTTTTTAATCCTAATCTATATTGTGACAGACTACTTGATGGCCTCTAACAAAGCTGAGTCTGACATCTAACCACATTAAGCAATGTACCTCGATGCCACCCTGTTGTTAGTGCTTATACCTTCCACCATACTAGGAAATACAAGGAAATCACATAACAGCCTATATGTCAACATCGTTCATATGTGCCATTGGCATATTAAAAATACAGACATCTAATAAAAATTTATACACATAGCTAACCTTCTAAATATGCATTTGATGTTCAATGGAACAGTATTTAACTATCTATAGAGACAGAGACAGAAAGAGAGAGAGAGAGTAATACACACACACACACACTATACTATACAACCCTCCTAGTAATCACAGTTAGGTATCTGGACCTTCAGTGCTGAGGCATTCTGGAAGAATTATCTGACTGAGAAATTGCTGTATTAAGAATATTGATGAACTACAGCTGGGATAATTGTGGGGTTTATCCTAAATCCTGAATTATTGAAAGAGGAGGACTGACTTGTAAGTGGAGGCTACTGAGAGTAAGAGCTGTGAACTTTTTTGAACTGAAACTTTGAAGATGGTGAAGACATAGAGTTAAGGCCTTCATAAGTAATAAAATAATTAGAACATAAGAACATAATGAAAGTGTTGGTGCTGCGGTAGCGTTATCACCTCACAGTAAGATGCTGTCCAGTTCAATTCATAGCTAGAGCGTCTTCTGCGTGGAGACATGCATGAATGGGAGTACCTTCATTGAAGGTTGTGTGTCAGGGCTGGTAACTCGGCACGTAAAAATCAAATACCAATCATTAGCGGACCGGAGTTCCGCTGTGGCTACCCCTAACCGGGAAAAGCCGAAAGACACAAACAAACATTTGGATAATGAAACAAAAGTAGTTAATGCCCTGTTAAAACAAATATGCATGCTCAATAAAGATTTTAATTTTAAACTTTAAATATAACATTCTTGTGCATGTATGAAGGTGTGAACAGACTATTGAAGTGTGACTTGAGATATAAATCCATGAAATATACCACACTGGTGGTTTGTGGTAGGCAAAGTTCATAAATATGTTAAACTGCTATATTTTATGTTCCTGCATCACTGTTTACAAGTGTTACTGGTGAGTTAGCTTTACCATTTGTAAAACTGCTGTCTTTTTGGCAACTGTGAATTCTGCTATGAGCAATGACAACAAGGCTATGCAAACATGTTTCTGTGTCACTATGAATCTGAAAAAGAGTGACTTTCAGAGATGTGTATTCCATAGAAGTGAATATTTCAAAATGGGGGGTGAGAGAGCAACCCTCTAGCAATGATTAATTCTTAATTTGATGTTAAACATTGGAAGACACTTTTCTTTTCAACACCCAGAAGAAACAATTTACAAAATATTGGAAAACGTTGTAACACTACAAATTCTGCATTCAAAAACGGTGTATTGAGAAAAACTGATACACTAGCTTTCTGAGAGAATAAAACGTGTGCTTCCGAAGTGTGTACTCTGAAGTACAATTAGGAAAAGTGTTGCACTGGCTTTCTGAGAAAACTAAGCCAGGCAGTTTTGAAGTGTGTGCACTAAACAATAGTTATTACACTACACATTGTAAACTACACTCTAAGCAAGAAATATAGTGGTATGGTGGTTCTGAAAATAGTTCAAAAGCATTGATGAGGAGAAATGAATCCAGTAACATTCATTAGCTGTACTGTTTGCCCTGTGACTAGCAATGAAAGCTGACTGGGAAAATTATGTAACATGCTAATGAACTGTGTGTTGGGAAAAGGGAACCAAAGCAAATGAAGCTATTGCAATGAAAAAGAAAAATGTAACTACTGAGCGCAAAAACTGATGGCTTTATAGTGAGAAAAGTGAAATTTTAGCAAGTCGATGCAATCACAATGTGATATGTTACAACTTTGAAAGTAAAATACACTGCTTATGCAAACCAGGTATTTGTTACATTTGTGAATTTTCTTCTGTTTATAGCAAGTGAAAATCATTGTCTGCTAATGCTTTCTGATGAGAACTACATTGCTTCTGAAATGCACTGTTGTGGTAGAAACTGCTGGCAATTGTGTAGCCCTGCTTGTTGAGAAGTAAAAGCAAAAATAAATAAGTGTGCAGCTTGTGCAGAAAGCACAGACAAATGGTGGATCTTTATACACACTGATTCTTAATAGGTCTTGTATGTGGGAAAGTGTACCTAACTTTGTCAGTTTGGAAATAGATCAATGGGAAAGAGAACATGTCAATGGTCCCTCATTCTGGCACCATGGTAGACTGTATACCAACTTTACTAACAACATATATGTGATCTTGATGCGCAGTGAAGACCAAAGTGTGACATCAACTGAGATTTTAAACAATTCCACTGGCTTTTTAAAGCTCACAATCTGTTGCTCTAAGGGAAGTACAGATTTCTTCAATGTCAAACTTGACATTGACCAAGATGATGGTGCTATTGTCATCCATCTTTTTGCAAACCTACATTTAATAATACCTACCTACATACACAGCAACAGCGGCCACCCCCAGTTTAAGAATAATGTCATTAAAAGAGTGATATATTAACTGTATGTCTGTCTCAGATAATGAACACTTTCAAACAGAACCATGAATTTTGAAACAAATGTTTTGCATACAGGGTACAACAGTAAATTGATAGAGCAAATCCTTTCTGAGCTGCTATCTAGTAGAGAGACTGTCTATAAACCTATTTTGCATAAGGATGAAAATGAGAGATTTATTTAGAAAATTAACACTCCATTTAATAATGCTTTTACATTGGAATATAGCTTGGATAGTTCAATTAACACATACATTATCAGAAACAATTTGAACATATTGTAAGGTCATTCAGATACATTTGAAAATGCTGTCAATACATTATATTTTACTTATAAAAAATTGAAAATCCAGAAAACAAGACAAACTACCACCTAAGCAGTAAAACTATATACCCATGGAGTACAGGACTATCCATGGCATATAAAATGAGAAATGCTACACCAGTTCCCAATTTGAAAATGTTGCCAAGTATTACCCCATCAGGTATACAAGAGAGAATAACCCTGTGTCACTGAAGCTGTGACCAGTAAAGTTGAGATCTGGCTGGCCAGTGGTGCTAACTTCCATAGGTCTCAGCTTGGGTGGGGGGGGGGGGTCATGTGGTATACTGCTCCCTAGCAACTGCTGTGGTGCATCTGGAGCTGCAGTGTCATGATATTCTGGAGGGAGGATACGACATACATTATCTGGACAGGAGAAAGCCATAAGCCATTTTAGTGAAAATAGAGGACCAGAAACAGAAAGAGTACAGAGGTGAGAAGCAGACTCTTGGCGAAACAGAGAGATGTTGGCCTCTCATGCTGTGAGATTCAGACAGAGGCCTGAAAGTGTACTGATGCTTGGGACCTAATAGAAAGGCTCAGATGGAGAGCTTAACAGAACTCAAGGGGTTTTACTGGTAGCAGAGAATTGCTTTAGTAAGAATACTTGTGAACTACTGATAAAAGAAATGCTAGGTTTATTGTAAATCATTGGTACTGACAGAGGAGACCTGGATTGCAAGTGAAGGATATTGAGAGTAAAATAAATGAACTTTGACAGACTGGAACATAGGATTTTAATGAAAAAGTAAATAAAAGGGTTTATAAGTAAGAACATTTGTGCTATGAGAGAAAAACAGTTGATGTTCTGTTAATAAACAATCACTCATGTTTGGTATTCAAGATTTAAATTTAGAATTCTAGTGTATTTTTGAAGATTGGTAGCGCATGAACAATGCAGAAACACAGTTATGTAGACACACACACTCACACACACACACACACACACACACACACACACACACACACACACACACACACACACACAAACACATGCAAAAATTCAGTCAGCAGCTAACAACTACTGATATTTGACACTCACCCCACCGCCAACAATAACAAGCCTAAGATATATTACACAGCATGTATCAAGAGGGGGATACTAGACTAAAAATCTACAGCAGTCATCATAGCAATACTTGGGGAGTAAACTAGTCATGGGTGGTTCCATGTCTAAAAGAGGCTAAAAACACACACAAAAAAGCATAAAATATAAAATCTAGCTCTCAAAAGAAAATTAAAATACTCAAGAAAAAAATAGATTGCCTTGAATAAAATATAGGATCATAGGAGATTATTCGGCTATCAACCCGGAGGTCATTTCAAGCCTAGCCGTTTCATCTCAATGTAATACCATAGAAATGCTAGTTAGTACCCAAAATTGCATTTAGTAATGACTGCCCATGTCCAAGAGGGTTGTGGGCTCGATTCCCAATAAGAATTTACGGTGCCCCCATCCACTCATCCAGGTTCCTTTTGAACATTGTCATAGGGGTGCTGTGTTTCACATGAATTGGTAGCCTATTCCAAATATGCAGCAGTTGTTGGGAAATAAATCTATCCCTCCAGCATACCTTATTTAAGTTTCAGGCCATATTTTGGTCCCTGTAATGGGTGGCTCTAGTCCCGTTTGATTTACTGATATGCAGCAAGTTCATTAGGTATGGGTCTGAGATTGCTTGGTAAGCCAGACATAAGTCTCCCCTAAGAAGTCTATGTGATACTGAGTATAGTGACAGGGACTTTAGTCGCTCTGTGGAAGGTACATGCTGGAGTCCCTTGATCTTCTTTGTTAGAAACCTCTGAGATCTCTCCAATTGCTGCAGGTGCTTTGTATGGTACATGCCGAACAGAGCATTATACTCAATTATGGGCCAGATTAGTACCAAGTATAGAGGGATTATAACCTCTTTTGCTATCAAGGTAATGCTTTTACTAATCAAGTATGCTACATAAAAAGCCTTCCTTACTATAGTAGACACATCCTTACTGACAGAACCCACACTGTAAAAGTTGCAGATTCCAAATCTGACCTCAAACCAGTGACAAGTGGAGTACCACAGGGTTCCGTCCTGGGACCGCTCCTGTTTGGTATCTACTTTTCTGAAGTACAGGCTAACACAGAAGGCCTCTGGCTAACGAAGTTCGCAGATGACTGCAAACTAGGAGCCATAGTCAAGTCTCCAAATGATGTGAACATCCTATAGAAGGGCCTCTCTGAGACAGGTGCCTGGTGTCAGAGCCATGGCCTCAAGCTCAATGCCAAAAAGTGCAGTGTCATCTCCTTTGGTAAAAACTCTGTACCCATGAACTACCACATAGGTAGCAATCTACTTAACACAGAATGCGTGATAAGAGACCTTGGGACCCAAGTGGACAGTAGTCTCTCCTTTGATAGTCACATTGCCACAGTAGTCAGGATGTCCTTCTACGTGGCACACCTCATCATAAAGGGTTCTCATCCAGGAAAAAAGAGGTCATCCTTCCCCTCTACTCGACACTCATTAGACCCATTATAGAGTACAACGCCCCTTTTGGAATGTACCTCACAAGACATCTGCAGCAGCTGGAAAGGTCACAGAAGTACCTTACAAAGAGGATTACTGGACTCAAACAAATGCCCTACACTGACCGTCTCAAAAAACTCCAGCTTTACTCTGTAGCATATCGCCTACTCCGAGGTGATCTCTGCCTAACATATAAAGCTGTGTCAAACCCAGAGCTGTTGGACATGCTACACCTAAAGGAATCCCAATCCCTCCGAGCTACATGCTCTAGGGACCTAAACCTTGTAACCACAATAAACAGGACATGCTGGAGGGATAGATTCCTATCCCAGAGACTTCCCATACTCTGTAACAGGCTACCCATCTATGTCAAGCAAAGTTCTTCATTAGCACTCTTCAAGAAAAATCTTGATGAGTAGATGGGAAATAGGAAATACACCCCGCGGATCACTTGTGTGTCTCTGCTCGACAGTGACAGGAAAATAACTTTCTTGGGTGGCATAAGCCAGGGAACCTTGTTGGCTAGGCTTACGTAGGCCCTTGGGCTGATAGCCTAGTACCTACCTATGAACCTATGAACATGGTGGTCAAAGTTAAGGTTGTGGTCAACTTGTAAACTCAAGTCTCTTACCACTTCATGGGTACTTAAGGTATTGTTGTTGATCTGATAGTGATACTGTTTGTGCCGAAGGGAATTATACATTTCTTTGCTTCAGTTTGAGACCATGACTAAGACACCAGTCATTGGTCTATGTAAGATGCTCCTGGAGTATACTCACATCATTTGGGGATTCAATAATTGCACCTAGTTTGCACTCATCTGCAAACCTGGTCGGCCACAACCCCTAAGTTTTGATCTGAACGCCTGAGAAGTATATACCAAACAGTATGCTTAGACAATAATAAAAGAAAATGCTCCCAAGTACCAACAGAAAAAAAAAAATAATCACCAATTTGCTAATAAATATAGGATCTAATCTTTCCAATAAACAGCTCCAATGAAAAAAATGGTTGCTCATGAAAACAGTATTACTAGCAGTGCTGAAATCAAAACTAGCAAAGTAAAAACATCATGCACCCTTGCACAGACATTTAAAAGTTATTCTAAAAAATGATACAAATGAGCAGTCATAAACAATATTAGTGCATTTGAAGTACCTTTATATAAGATTTCAATTATACAAATCTTAAAGGGTATTTTTTTAATTTTCTATAATGCATTAAGTGAAAAGGAAAAAAAAGCATGCTTTCTGCATTGGTATCATGATACAGAATTAAGGAAGCCAGGAACTCTTGATCATGCCCTTAACACTTTCTGCCCATGGCAGCTGCCCCCTTTTACCTACCCATTCTACACTAGTGCTTCTAATTATCATGGCAGATAAAAAATGTGTTAAATAAACCAACTCAAAATGCATAACTTTACTAAATAAACATTTTCCTTAAAAGCATACAAGCCTTCCAGTTAGTCATATTATCATTCAGTAACATAAGAACATTTTTAAATATTACATTTTTAATTTTTTTTTTAAATAGCTTCCAAGCCCCCAAAATTAATCCCCAGAATTTGTATCTATATATTACTGAAATAAATCTATTTATTCATAGCTGTCCTACAAGACTTTAACATCTGTTCTTATGTAACTCCATTCTTACTTGTAACAAATTTCTCAAAATATCTACATCATGCCTTAGCAACCTCACACCATTTACTCTACATACAATATCACCTAGATTAGAATATATAATTGGAAAAAACATATACTTGCTCTAATTCCCAGCCCACCCTCTTTAAGTTCTATTCTTTGTCACTATCCTACTGCCTTAATTATCAAACCAAACAATATTGGACATATCCCTTCCTAACCTCATTCTTTAACGTCATTTTTCTCCACAAACATTCATTCATAGTTAGCTGCAGATAATCATTTCCATATATTTCTTTCAATGACATGAGGAAATTACTCCCACAACCATACTTTTAAACATTTTTCATCCCTGCCTTATGAGAAACCTTTTCAGAAGGTTTACTGACATCCACATGACTGTGCTACCTTACCCATTGAAATAAATAATGTAAACTATTTCCCTTAGTATCAGCAACCATTCCTGTGTATTTCCAATTCATATTCCCATAAACTTCTGTCTCAGTCCCTCTCCTATTAAAAAATGTGCCACTCTTACAAAGCCTTTACCAATTGCTATTCTAACCTTCCCCTCAGATTTTATAAATACTGCCTAGTGATCCAAAAACGTAATTTCCTTACTCCGCCTTCTACTTCCCCCTATTTTCACTCGAAAATACATAATGGCATTGTTGTTAATACTCTCCTCTTTTAAAGTATCCACATTTTCTTTAATTAGTTTTAAACCGGTCAATCTCTCAGTATCTTTCCACTTCCATATTAATAGACAAGGGAAGTGCTGTTGTACAGAACGTGACAAAAGAAGGGTGTCTCTAGCCTGCCTTAATTCAGGGTGGAATAAAAAGGTTAAAGTGATGGAAATCTAGGTTCAGATCTCCAAAATGAATGTGATGGCACTTATAAAAAACTACCTAAACTCCCTCACATCTCAGATTCCCCTGCCTTAGAAGGTGGTGATGATTTAATCTCATATTATTTAATTCTGCAGGTAAATTCAAGACCTTATTAAAAATATCCCATGAAGAAATGGAAATTTATCAAAGTGCAGAATACAAGATCAGAATCATATTTTTGAAAACAAGTGCAGAAAAGATATGCAAAACAGGTCCTCTGAAGAAGCTCATCAAACAAATGACTCAACTTTTTTAAAACCAACAGGTAAGCTGTTCCAGATGTTCTTGCTATGAAGATGAACACTTCATATCAAGAAGTAAAATGAAGAAGGGCCTCTGCAGATTATTATACATGCTTCTGTGTAAAATGTACTATTATATGAGAAGCCTCCTGCAATAGTAACACAAAAGCAGATAATGTTACTCATCAACATGAAACTGATTGTATACTTTTATAGTTTAAGGTTCAAACAGTGCAGAAACATCTATACTGAGTACTATTTTGAGGCAGCCAAAACTGGAAGAGCATCGCATCAGATTGCTAAAGCTTGAAGTTGAGATCTTAGTGTAGGCATTAGCTTTTACCTACACCTCTCTACCCCCCACCCCCCATGGCCATACTATAGGTATAAAATGTGGCCTTGTTGTCTCCATATGGAGAACTGAGGACTTCAGACCAATAACCCTTCTAACCATTCTTGCCAGTATATTACAGAACTTGATAGTTAATCAGATTTTGGAATACCTTCAGACTTCTTGAATCATTCCACATTTTCAGCATAGTCCACGGCATGGCACACCAGCATAGACTAGGTTCAGGGTTGCTGAATCTAGTACTGTTTGGGACCTTTGCAGCTTATAAAACAGTTAATCTTTTGCCTGGGGAGGCCCACCTGTGCCCTTGTGGGCTGCATATCTGTTTGTTTAAACTGTGCAACTATATTTTACTGCATTTTTAGATTGTCTGGTAATTGAATTCCTCTTACAACTGTAATTATGTTATTTTGTCTGGAGAGGCCTAGCTGTTCCCTCATGGGAGAAAGATACAGTCTGGTCTGATCTAGCTAGAGTTAATGTTGCAGGTTTCTGTTTAGGGCATTTTGATTGAATAATTTGAACTTTGGTTAGTTCTTGTTTTTTCCTGCTTTAAATAGCCACTGTTTAAACTGGTTTGCACTTGTCTGCTCAAAGCTGTAGTGAGTTAGGCCTTCTGCCCTTGCTCTACTGTTTTCCAAATACCTACTGAGAGACTACAACAGATAAGTGTCATTTTCAACTGTTTTCTGCATTTCTGATTAACTAAAACAATATCTGCTGCATAGCTGTTTGTTTAAACTGTGCAACTGTATTTTACTGCATTTTTAGATTGTCTGCTAATTGAATTCCTCTTACAACTATAATTACTGTTCATCTCCTTGTTCTGTTCATTTTACTTGTTGCTGCTTTTGAAAAACATTACCATAGACTAGGTTCAGGGTTGCTGAATCTAGTACTGTTTGTAATCTTTAGAGCTTGGAGAGGCCCAGCTATGCCCTCATGGGAAGAAGGTACAGTTTGGTCTGATCAAGCTAGAGTTACTGTTGCAGCTCTTTGTTTAATGTATTTTGATTGGATAATTTGAAGTTTGACTAGTTCCTGTTTTTCTGCTTTAAATAGCCAGTGTTTGTACTGGTTTGTGCTTGTTTGTTCCTGTTTGTGCATTGCGCACATCTGCGCAGAGGGATTGCCAGTTACAGACTCCTGCTCTTTAGCCTCACAAATATTACTGAAAATAGAGCTCCTCAAGCCTGAACCTACTACTACCTGTCACTGCTATATTCCCTCTTTTGCTGTTATAACCAGACCAAGGTTATTCCTTGGGACCATAAACTGTCAGTTTCCCTCCTTTTTTCCTACCAGCCTGGTTGACATGATGTCTATTGAGGCAGTGTAGCAACTGCCTCATGCACATTGGCAACCCCCTACTGATAAATAATTCCTGTACCATTTGTGAGAGATGCACCTACATTATGAATCTGGAATCACAGATCTCTTATGCAATAGATAGCAATACAGAACGGGTTGTCATCCCACCTACCAGAACTCCTACTCATAACACACAGCATACACATAGACCAACATATGTAGAGGTGCTCACAAAAAATCTACCTATACACCAGAGACCTCCAAAACACATACATACTAAACCAACCATAACACCCAAAACACACAATACACATAATGACAAAAGCACAAATGTGTCATCATCAAAGCCCATAAGGCAATGCACATCCACTCCAAATAGCTTTGTCATAGGAGACTCTTTAGTGAGATACACATATGTCTGCCTCACCAGGCTGAACAAGGAGAAAGTCATGGTCAGCTGTCTTTCTGGTGCCAGGATTCATCAGGTAACATAGGCACTCAAGTCTCTCAACAACATGTACCATTATGATTTGGTCATTGTACATGTTGGTGTAAACCACTTGAGGCATAACTCCTTGGACTACATGAAGAGAGACATGATTGAGCTCTCTGATCATGTATCACAGGCAAGTATGTCCCTAGCCTTGAGCAGCATATTGCCCACACCTAGGATGATACCACAATATAAACAGAAAATCATTGACTTCAATAACTGGCTTAGTTCCTGTTGTCATTCTAAGGGGATCCAATTTCTGTCAGCCTAGGATGACATGATTGATAAGCAGTGATGCTTTGCCAGAGATGATCTTCATCTGTCACCCCTGGGATTTCAGCTATTGGGAAAGACTCTTGCCATCCCCATAGTGCCTTTTTTAGGTAAAGTCACAAGGGCAAAACTCGCACTGCAAAAATTTCATCAAAAAACAACCACAAGGTTATGCTGCTAAATGCTAGGAGTCTTAGCATGAAACTGCACTCACTGGAAGCAGCCCTCACCTTGGAAGACACAGACATTTATGCAGTCACAGAGACCTGGTTCAAGGCTGCGGAGAGCACCCCAGTCGTAGTGGGTTACACCTCCTGCCACACATTCAGACCACAAACTGCAGGCGTGAAAACTAAAGGAGGTGGTGTATCAATATTCATTAAAGATAAATACACCTCCAGGCTGGTTAAACAGTATGAGTCCCTGAGATACTTCAGGTGAAATTAACTGTTGGTAGGACACTTATTTAAGTTATTGCCAGTTACAGGATCCCCTCCATGAATCAAGACACCCACTCTGCCTATTTGGATCTACTTGAGTCTGTCAAGATACATCCAGACACCATGGTTTTGGGCAACTTTAACTGCCTGTCCATTGACTGTGTAAATTACTCATGCTCAAACTCACTTGCCCAAAGGTTCCTCAACTTTGTTAACTCCAATGCCTTGGACCAGCTGGTTGACACCCCCACAAGGGGCACCAACATCCTGGACATGGTGCTTACCAGTATGGGGGACTGCTGTAGCACACAAACTGTGAGGTCTTCCCTGGAGAGATCTGACCACAAATCAGTCTCATTTGAGGTAACTATCACACCTGACTCCCCCCCCCCAAAAGCAGCAACTAGACTACAAAACATCTCCAAAGCAGATTATAATCTCTTACGGGATGGTATAAATAGCTTCACTGCCCCCCCTCAGATGGAACTGGCAGCTATGCTGAGTTCTACACCAATGCTTTATATAAACACCTGTATAACTGCTTTGACTGAGCTGATAGGACCAAAGCAAGTTCTTCAAGGAAGATCAAACCTGCCTGGTGGACAACTGCCATTAACAGGCTTTACAATAAGAGGAAGAAATTGCTGTTTAAGAGTAAGATGGAGTAAGCCCTAAGCTGGAAACAGTCCCTCCTCAACTTAAATAATCAAATAAGACTTCTTGTGAAGTCCTCCAAAGAAAATTAAGAATCCAAATTAGCTTCTTCAGCTAAGAACAATCATAAGGCATTCTTTAGTTACATCCATAACCTAAAAGGAAAGGTCCAGATATGTGCCAAACTGATAGATAATACCACATATACTGAGCCTGTGGACATAGCTAACCTGTTAGCCAACAGGTTCTGTGAAAATTTACTCCCCTGTCCCCGCCACACATACCCTATGACATCCCTGCCACCTGTCCCCTACCTTGTATTTCTAAAGAGCAGGTCATAAATATCCTCTCCATGGCCAAAAACACAGCATCTATGGCACCTAATAACATCCCTGGCTGCATCCTACATGGGTTCCAACAAGAATTAGCAAAACCATTGGGTACTCTTTTCAATCATAGTCTAAGCACAAGTTTCATCCCAGCTGAATAGAAAATGGCTAGCATTATCCCCTTGCACAAAGGTGGTGCTTCCACTGACCCCATGAACCATAGACCTATTAGCCTGACTAGCCTTATCTGCAAGGCCATGGAGTGAATTATCATGGATCTTATCAACAAAGATATAGGTAATCTCCAAACACTTGACCCTACTCAGTTTGGATTTGTCAAAGGAAGATTATGCCTGTTAAACTTAGTGGACTTCTTCGAGACAGTCACCAAGGACCTGGACGAGGGTAAATCTGTGCATACAGCCGACCTAGACTTAGCCAAGACTTTTTACACTATACCCCACTCAGGCATCATTGACAAACTCACCTAGTTAGGTATCAACCCTTATATTGTTAGGTGGGTTGCCAACTGGCTCACTGATATAACTCATACAGTTAAAACAGGGGAATCCAGTTCCAACAGCATACCCATAACCAGTGGTGTTCCACAGGGATCAAGGGATCAGTCCTGTGACCTCTACTGTTTGGAATCTATTTCTCTGAAGTACAAGCAAAAACTAAAGGTCTGTGGCTGACAAAGTTTGCTGATGACTGCAAACTGGGAGAGATCATAGAATCTCCAAACAATGTCAACATCCTATAAGAGGGTCTTAAGCAAACAAATGATTGGTGCCAAAGTCATGGCCTTAAACGCAATGCAGAAAATGTATTATTATCCCTTTCAGTAAGGGCAATGTTCCTGCTAACTACCACATCAATAGCAACACCCTAAGTATGCAGTCAGTGGTGAGAGACTTGGGCACACAGGTTGACAGCAACCTTACCTTTGACCACCATGCCTCCACAGTTGTAAGAAGAGCATTCTATATTGCTCATCTTATAAGTAAAGGCATTGCCTCCAGAAAAAAAAGACGTTATAACCTCCCTGTACTTTTCCCTCATCAGGCCAATAATTGAGTACAATTTTTTTGGTATGTACCTTTCAAAACACCTGCAGCAACTGGAGAGACCACAAAGATTCCTCACAAGGAAAATTCAAGATTTTTAGCATCTTTCCTATGTGGACCAGCTGAAATCACTGTCACTTTATTCTGTTTCATACAAACTACTCAGAGGCAATCTCTACCTTGTGTATAGGGTAATCTCTGACCCTGCTTTACTGGAAATGCTGCATATCCACAAGTGAAATGGCACACGGGCCACTCGCTCTAAAGACCTTAACCTGGTATGTGACATTAATAGAACCTGCTGGAGGGACAGATTTGTCTCCCAGAGGTTACCACACCTTTGGGACAGACTCCCACTTCATGTCAAATAGAGCACCTCATTGGCCCTCTTCAAATGCAATCTGGACAATTAGATGGGTAACCGTGAATTCACCCAGGAGCTTCCACCTGTGTTTCTCTTGGACAGGGGCAATAGATGCTGATCATGGAAACAAGGGTAACTTGGCTAGGCTTGTAAAGGCCCTAGGGCCATTAGCCTAGTAACTTCCTATGATCCTATGACCCTATGATTCTGTACATTGAGTAGTTCCACTGCTATTTTAAGTCTCTGTGATATCAAATGTGACAAGATGGGTACAGAGTTTATGCCTGGATATCTATTTATTTTTCTTGATATAGGCTGAACCTTTTGTTTTTATAATTACCTTATTCTTACCTTAAAGTGTAAGTCAAGCCAGCTTTTGAAAAACTTGATACAAGTATATAACAAATTTTGAAAACCACGCAATTAAACATACAACATGACTGAGGTTGTCCAATTGCAGGGTACAAATTAAGACACAGTCTGAATGAACTCTTCAGTTCCAGATATCTGACCTAGGACTGGCATTAAGTCTAAAATCACATTTTAAGAAATCATGCACCAGAAGCAGCAGCTGTGAAAATACTCTATACAGTACCCTACCATGCCTGCCCAGTAATTTTCAAATAAATATTAAATATTACATATCCATGATAGATTTCTATTGTGTAATTAATGAGTTCTTTCATTGACTCACACACAAGTGCAAACTATCTCATCAAAAGTGAAACCCTGAGTGAGTGACCATTCTTCAAAAAGTAAGTTTCTCATATGTGCAGAAGTGTGAACATGGGCAAGTTGACCATGTATTGTAACAGTCAATAACACTGAGTAGCCTAGTTCACAAAGTCTTGCAGTCAGTGAAGAATATGGGCTATTGTGTGAAAATATAAGTGGGAAATGTGTGCAGTATTCCAGGACTGGCGTGCCATGGGGTAATCAGCTCTTCTATATACAGAAGACCAGTTATTGAAACACATCAATGTGACAGTGATCACAGTACACAGATGTGTACAAAGAGATAAATAACAACAAAAACATGCAGGCATCTCAGCAAAAAAAATCTGCCTGTATAAAAAGCAAAGTGCTATATCAGACACCCGAGAAAAATATAAGCTACTATCAACATTGAGTACCATGAACAACTCAACCACAATACACGCCACAATGTGCTAAAAGGGAACCTTTGTGATATGAGGGACATGGTGTCAGTTTGTACAGGAGGTATGTCAATGAGCATTGTGAAATGTGTGTGTTTGCTTGGTGCAGTACAAGAAGCCAAGGAGAAGGCTAGTGGCTGCAACAACAGTAGACAGTAATGCACTGGGAGCAAATGTCATAAAGCAGATAAGAACAGCCAGACATTAATGAAGGGCACATGCCAATGCAGACATGAATTATTGCAGCTTATGTTGCTATCTGAAATGCAGAATGTGTGTTGCACTGTCCTGACATGCCTTAGCATATTTGGAAACTGGAGAAGTTGTCAGTCTGTGTAAAATCCAATTTCAAAGTTACATGTTGTACTTCCTACAGAAAGTGTAGAACAATATGCCTTTGGTGTGATTATGCTATCAGTCCACTTTATTTTGAATCGGGGGCAATTCAACATCTGCCAAGGTTTCAGTACTCCTGATGGCAGATAGATCTAGCATCATATCCTTCCAAAAGAATTGCATCTTGCAGCCAAAAACATAGTTGTCTAAAAATCACTCAGCTAAAGGCATGTATATTTGTAGCAGTATACTAATCATTGCATCCAATGGAAAGGCTACTTCAGACAACATTAAGTATAATAGGTCAGAAATCTTGTGGATACCACTTCACATATTTATATCAGTCCAATATTGATGTGCACGGCCAGACATTTCTATATGCCTCCATATAATGTGGAGATTGTCTGCTTAGTCACATTCAAAAACAACCTTACAAAGTCCTGTCAAATTTATCTGGGTGACAGGGTGATATATATATCATCTCCAACGTAAGGCTCTATCTGTAAGCACTGTATGCCACCTTGGTTTTCCTAGTCATACATGCATATAGTCAGGTCCAAAAATTGTTGCCCATCTGCTACAACAACATGGATTGTGAACAGTTGAAAGTAACTGACAGGAACATTATGAAATGAATCATCCACCATCTACAAAATGGATGAATGTATATCTTTGATGATATCCATCACAGAAAAAATATATAGCCTTGTCATACAAACAACATATGACAAATATCCCTGCATTTAGAGGAAGGTTTTCTGATTATTAACAAGTTATGTTCATATTACTATATGGGCTGTAACTTTTTGTTTAGTTAAACAAGCAGGCATTATGTTTAATTGTCATGGGTTGAATCATCAGTTTTGTGTGAGTAGACTTGATTCCCCTTTGTAGCCCACAGTCCCACCACTATATTAATGTAGTCTGAAATTTCTTGTGTAATCCACACTTGCACCTTTGTAAAGGCATAACCTTAATGAGGCATTTGTTCAGCACTGTGGTGGTGATAGTTCTAACTACTCTTCTGAAAGATGATGTTCAGAAAGTATGTAGGTATTTCTGTATCTCTATTTTCATTGGCTATCTGACTAACAATTCATTCATGCTCTGATACTTGCTTTATCTAATTTAGGGTCAGGGGAAACAAGTGCCTATCCTGGCAAACAATGGGTCTACTTCAGAAGACTGACAAACCAAAAGACTGAATCCCAAAAGACTGAAAATTCAAAATACTGAACACATTTTAATGCAGGGGAAAGGCCCCC